>NC_041402.2:98115590-98213090 GCF_900747795.2 Erpetoichthys calabaricus | reverse complement strand
ATATTACTGAAGAAAGAAAAAAAAAATTAAACAGCCAAATGGGGCTATGCATACGAACTTAAAAGGTTTAAATAAAACAGAAATATATATTTTATTTTTACTTGGTTAACTTGTGGAGGGTGTATCCTGTAGCAAAGCCCTAACTTTTTTCGTGAAAGCCCGTTTCAGTCAATAAGTCTTATGTGTGTGTTTATGTATGTGTGTATATATATGTAGATGTGTATATATATGTATATGTATATAAATGTTTATGTGTGTGTGTATATTATATATATATATATATATATATATATATATATATATATATATATAAAAGACAGCAACACTTATAACAATGACAACACAATAACATTGACAATCATGTTACGTTATTTTTAAAATGTTTCCTTTTTTTTTTCATAACCTCTTTAACACACTACTTCTCCGCTGCGAAGCACGGGTATTTTGCTAGTATATATATATATATATATATATATATATATATATATATACACATACATATACACACATACATGCAGTTTCAATAACATAGAAATCAATATAAACATTAACATCATTATCATATGAGAATATGAAGTAATATATAAGAAGCACATTTCATATAAATATAAATTATTAAACAGTAAAATCTTCTTCTGTAATTTGCTACGGTGGCAATTTGTGTCTGTCCAGGATTTTAAATCACCTGTAGCTCGCAAACCGTTTCACCTATACACTTGAAATGTGGTACACATATAGTACGTCACGTCTACTATCCGCTTTATGGGTGATGATTGTATTACTCTTTTTATGTTTATTTTATTTTATTGTAGAATCAACTCCTATCTGCGCACACCAGGGCGGCCGTGGGCGGATGCGTATGGTGTATTCACTCCATGTTATCGTGCATTGCGCTGTCACTGGTATTTTGATAAAAGAATTTGAACAACATATAAGAAGCGTATAAATTATTAAACAGTAAAACATTTACATTTAAGAAGTAAAGTTACATTAAGTACTACTGCAGTGCCTTCGGGTATACCTCATTTTTTGTTTGCCCATTACATGCTTAAATGTATACATTTTTTGGTGTACCTACCCGAGAACACGCGACATATAACCGAGCGTGGGAGAAGCATGATTTTTAAACACGCGTTGAGTTCATCTGCTGGTCTCCCTCGTGGAATAACTGGTAATGTTTGACTAAAATCTACAGCGAGTAAAACGACATTACCTCCTTTTTTTTTTTTTACGATCTCTGAGATCTTGCTTTTTTCGGTTCAAGGCTTCATAAGCTCTTTTATGTTGTATGGTGTACTTATCCCAAACCATCATCTTTGAATGTTGCAAGACTTTCGCCTTGTATGTAGATCGGGGTAATTACATTCATTGCATTCCTAGTCTGAATCACAATCTGATTGTATGGGTGGTTACCTGGCACTGTAGGGTTGCCACCCGTCCTTTAAAATACGGAATCGTGCCGCATTTGAGAATGAAATTGCGCGTCCAGTTTTGAATCAATACTGGACGGGATTTGTCCCGTATTTTTTTTATCATTTTTTTTAAAGCAGCGTCTCATGCAAATCATCCCACACGCATTTTATGAAGATGCCTCGTTTCCTACTTTTGATTGGGTAATACTTGATGTCATCGTTAGTTTGATTGGTCTTTTTAACTGTCCAGTGAGGAGGGCGTGTCTTTTAAGTAGAGTCTGCAAAGTGTTGGCACTGAGATGTGGCGTCAGCGCCAGAGTTGAAGCCCCTAACGTTGCGGTCAGCAAGTCGGCTAACATCCGCCATGTGCCGTCTTTCAGTTGCGAGAAGCAGATCATAGAATGGTTGAAACTGTTGCCCCTAACGTTGCGCCACAGCGTGTGGTTCGTTTATACCTCGTGTCTTCTCATTAAACTTTTATCTCGCGAATATGTTATTGCAATCCGCAGCGGGAGCGTTTCTATAAACTTAATTTAAACTTACGTTTTACACCGTGCTTTGTTTCCCTTATGAACATGCTTGTATGCTTAACTCGCTCCCTTCTCAATTGTTTAATTAATTTTTTGCTCTTCGCTGTTTGCGGCTGTTCCTTCATTTCCCCCTACTTCGTTCTTTTATCTCGCGAAAATGTTATTGCAATCCTTAACGGGAGCGTTTCAATAAACTGATTGAAAATAGTTTTGCATTTACCTTTTTAGTAAAAGGCGAGCTTTTAAGCCTGAGAAATCACCCCGTAAATGCACACGTTTAATTGCACATGTGTTAATATGTATGGTTACACAGTATTAAAAGACAGTGAACAACGTCAGTTACCTTTGTTCCCGCGTTTGATAAAAGGCGAACTTTTAAGCCTGAGAAATCACCCCGTAAATGCACAGGTTTAATTGCACATGTGTTAATATGTATGCTTACACAGTATTAAAAGACAGTCAAAAACTAACGTCATTTACCTTCGTTCCCGCGTTTGACTCGTGCTGTAAATCTCTTCCTTGTTTTTAGTTCACGTGATTACGTAGGAGGCGTGATGACGCGATACGTGACTCCGCCTCCTCCATTACAGTGTATGGACAAAAAATATGTTCCAGTTATGACCATTACGCGTAGAATTTCGAAATGAAACCTGCCTAACTTTTGTAAGTAAGCTGTAAGGAATGAGCCTGCCAAATTTCAGCCTTCCACCTACACGGGAAGTTGGAGAATTAGTGATGAGTGAGTCAGTCAGTCAGTCAGTCAATCAGTCAGTCAGTCAGTCAGTCAGTCAGTGAGTCAGTGAGTCAGTGAGGGCTTTGCCTTTTATTAATATGTATAGATAATTAGCCTATGATGCAGGAAGGTTTCCGGTGTAAAAGGAAGCCCTGATTAAAGTTTTGGTTTAGAATCTCAAATAGAGTGCCTTCACAAAATATGAATCAAAACAGACTTATAAATTTTAGTTGCCATGCATTTAATCAAAACATTGGTTTATTTATAGAAATTAAATTTCTGGCTGTGAATTTTTTCATGTAAAGAAGGCAGAATTTTGAGGTAAGTTCTGTTTGGAAAATGAACATGGAAATATTTATTTAAATATGCGTTGGGATTATGTAAACTTATGGCTCAAACTTTGTAATTCCAAGACCACGGTTTCATGTCAACAGTTGTTCAGTGTGCACTTTGAATGGAAAGCCAAGAAGCATTTCCATGTGAAGCAGTGAAGGGATATTACAACACTACTTTCAAAATGAATTGTACAATACACCTTAACATAGCTCATAGCTGCTCCATTCACATAGAATCTGTTAATGCTTTCATAAGCTCCACCATCTGGTTTGATCAAGAATCATACACTACAGTGTTAAAAGATTCCATTTGAAATGCAAAAAAAAAAAAAAAAGATCAAAAGATGATGAAATCAATGAATGGTAGCTTACCATTGGTTAGCTACAATACATTTGTTAAAAGAAGAATAAAATAAATACGTGTAATAAGAATATAAAAAATATGGGAACAATTTTGATGGGAACAGGTCATTCAGCCCAGAATAGTTCACCAATCCTTATTCACTTAACCTTTGCAAAATAATGTATCATTCAATCTAATACTGTACTTTCTTCCCACACTGCTTGGTAAGTTATTCCACATATACATTTTCTGTATGTGAAGAAAAACTTTCTAACATTTTCTAAACTTTCTAATATGAAATGTATTCTTAATCAGTCTTCACTGGGTCTCCGGTGCTCTTGTCAATTAACTAATTTTCATGTAATAGTTGAAAGTCATTGTACTAATGATGTTCGTATTTTTAATACCTCTGTCATGTCTCTTGTTAGCCTGTGTTTGCTCAAACTAAAATTATTCAACTAATTCAATTTTCCTGTTTAGCTCATATCCCACAGCCCTGGAATGAGATTAGTCACTCCTCTCTGGGCTTTCTCTACTGCTGTTATGTCTGCATTGAAAAAATGGATACAAGAACTGTATACAATTTTCCTACTGTAAATTCCAGACTTTATACAATTTTTTTCCCGGATTCAGAAATTTTTTCGTGCTGGTGTTCTAGACTACTCAATTTAGAACGTGAAGATTTCAAGTTATTAAATGTTTTAGTAATGAAATACCATTTTGGCAACTTAAAAATGAATTTTTTTTTTTTATTTATCTCCATTCCACTTTCTTTCAATTATGGGACCTGCTATGTTTTTTTGTTTTTTTTTTAAATGGTTCTTTAATCACCAAAAATATTTTAAGCATTGTTTTTGGTGGTTTTAGAGGCCAAATAAATCCACTTGTTTTTAACAATGTTAATTATGAAATGTATTCTCCCTGTCCTGCGGTGGGTTGGCACCCTGCCCGGGATTGGTTCCTGCCTTGTGCCCTGTGTTGGCTGGGATTGGCTCCAGCAGACCCCCGTGACCCTGTGCTCGGATTCAGCGGGTTGGAAAATGGATGGATGGATGGATGTATTCTCCCTTGATGGGAGGCATGGTGGTGCGGTGGTAGTGCTTCTGCCTCACAGTAAGGAGACCTGGGTTTGCTTCCCGGGTCCTCCCTGTGTGGAGTTTGCATGTTCTATGCATGGGTTTCCTCCGGGTTTTCTGGTTTCCTCCCACAGTCCAAAGACATGCAGGTTAGGTGCATTGGCAATCCTAAGTTGTCCCGTGTGTGTGTGTGGTGCTCTGCCTGGGATTTGTTCCTGCCTTGTGCCCTGTTCTGGCTGGGATTGGCTCCAGCAGACCCCCGTGACCCTGTGTTAGGATATAGCGGGTTGGAAGATGACTGATTCTCCCTTGACATAACTTATATTCCTTATCTGTGCTGTTATTTTGAGACCTTTCTGTTTACTATTGCCATACTGTTGATATTTAAGGTCACCCAGAACTGGGCATCATGTGACGTCACCAGGTCAAAGGTATAAAGGTCAGCAGCGCATGATTTTTTTTTTTTAGGTCAATAACTGATTTCTTGTTACAAACATATTCTGCATTTTGATACGTCTGTTGGTTTACATCTTGACTTTATTTACTAAGCACTTTAATTTTTTTTGACTCTGTTGCTATGCCCCTTAATTATGATTATGGTTTCTCATTCTGCGCTTGTCTCTTCAAGTCTTATTTTTCATGTTTCAACTTAAACTAGTTTACTTTACCAATTCCCATCTCCTGATTATAATTTAATTTCAGACTGTTGCCATTTAGTGCAGTCATTAAAATATCTGCATTGTTATGAACCCACTTTTTCAGAAAGCTCAAAAATGGACATAGACCTCAAAAATGCACAAAAAAGCCATATCTGTTCCTCTTATATGTGTCTCCATATTGTCTGAACCTCTTCACTGATAGCCTTGTCCCAAACTCAAAGACAGACTTGCAGCCCACACAGACCCAAAAATAAAGCAAACAGTTTTCAAAAGCAAATGTGACAATTTCCATAAAAGGAGGAGAGGAAAACTGGTCAACCTTTGTGTTATAATAGGTGTCTCACTTGAATTTTTATGTGATTTCTTGTGGAGTTTTAGACAAACAATCTACAGTATCAATTCAGGGTTGCATCAGCTCCTGACCACTGTTGATACATTATGGCATGTCAGAGCTGCCAATCTGAGTGCTCATCTTGCTAGATCTCTCCTTTGCCTTTGACACAATCAATGACCAGATCCTCCTTGACTCCTTCTCTGACCTTGGCATTACTAGGACTGCTCTCATCTGGTCTGACTCCTACCTTTTGGGCAGATCCTACTATTGCATGGAGAGATGTCAAGGGCTCACTATAATCACTAACACTTGCCAAGTTGGTACACAACCTTGGGGTGGTAACTGATGACCAGCTGTCCTGCAATTAGCATGTTGCTAAGGTGTTTCTGTCTTGCAGATTCACTCTGTACAATATCCAGAAGATCAGGCCATATTGGACAGAGTATGCAGAACAACTCCTGGTCCGGGCTCTGGTCTTGTCATGGCTAGACTACTGTGACATCTGCTAGTAGGAGCACTGGCCTGTTTCACCAAGCCATTGGAGATGATTTAAAATTCACCAGCACATCTAGTGTTCAGTCAGCCATAATGGGCACATGTCATTCCCCTCTTCAGATCACTATACTGGCTTCCTGTAGTTGACCATATTAAGTTCAAATCCATGATGCCTGCCTACAGAGTAGACAGTGCTGATGAACAACACCTGGTTATACCCACCTATGCGTGGTATCAAATCTTAGTCGAAACTTTTTCATGTGCAGCTCCTTGCTGGTGGAATATGCCTCCCAACTCTATTCAAAACTCTGTCCTCAATGTGTTCAAGAAGCATTTGAAGAGTTTCTTGTTTGGTGAATTTCTGTCTAAGTGATAGCTGCTAGGTTTTGTAAATCTGGGAATTAGCTTATGTTAACTATCTTATGTTTTGTTTTGAGCTTTTAACTTGTGGAAATTCATTTTGTACCCTTGCCCTGTAACTCCTGTCCCCAAACAGTCCCTAGACTGAAGTTATTTGACTATGCTGACATTTTTTGAAAGTCATAACAGATGGACAAAGGGAGACTGCCTCCCAAGACCATGCGTTACCCCAGTGCTCTAGGTCCCAATGTTGCCCTGGAATGCTTCTGGTTTGGGCACATGAAGGGCTGCATGGGTGTCATAGTTTGGGAGGACTGCCATGTTGGAGTCCTTGTGTGCAGTCCAGGGGTCACTGCTAGGAAATGACTTCCATGTTTTACAGAGGTTTAATGTGACCCTAAAGTGCTTCCTGGGTGCAATGTTGAGGCACTAGATGTTCTCCTTTGTCTGTAGTAAAACAAGCCATTTTGACTTACCTGCCTGGTAGTACTAGAGAAAGAATTATGCTCGAGCTACTGTGAAAGAAAAAAAAATTGCTTGTGAGGTATGTTTTTGTTTTAAATAAACGGTCGTTTGAATGTGGGACATGTGTGGTGTGCAGTTGTTTCTGGGATTTAGTGTGCGAGATGCCCCTTAGTGGCCACAGTGGTCATGTTACACAGAGATGCCCAGATGTATCGTACATTTGACATCATCAGAGTGAACATATAAAGGTTTATGTATCCACTTACAATTTATTAGGATAATTCTTTGTTTTGACTAACTGTTCTCTAACTTTTCTGGTGTATTCAACCCCTTTTTATTTATTTAAACACTTTGATTTCTTGTTTAGTGTTTTGGACTTGATAAAAGATAGATTATACTTTGAATTATGCATCTTGTTAGACTACATCTGATGTTCCAATCCTGTTGCAAAATCATCTTTGTCTCAGTCACAGTCAGTACGTTTTGTTAAAACCCCAACAAAAACCAAACATCCATCCATCCATCCATTGTCCAACCCGCTGAATCCGAACACAGGGTCACGGGGGTCTGCCGGAGCCAATCCCAGCCAACACAGGGCACAAGGCAGGAACCAGGGTGCCAACCCACCGCAGAAAACCAAACATGGTTCCTTAATACTTAAGGATTTATTAAAAATTATTTCAAACGTCTTTCTAAACCAAATCAGGAGCAAAAATAAGATTTACCTAATATGGCAAACCTCACCAAAAACAAATCCAAATTAACACAAGACAGAAACAGTACCTTTAAAGAAGAGTAGGGTCAAAAGCCAGGAAATCCAAAAAAAAAAAAAAAACGATAAGAGAAAAATACCAATTAAAAAACAGGAATCAAAGATCATCCCAATGCTGTGGTTTTCTTGCATATTCTTTTTAAATACTGCTGGACGAAACCCCTGCTGCATCATTAGGTGGCCCTTAGATTCCCCATACAGGAGAAATGGCAAAAACAAATAATTATTACACAATGCAATATTCAATAAATAAAACACAGAAAATATGAAAACAAGAGTATAATCAATAATACAAAATATAAAATATTTTTTAGAAGACTATAAACAGATTAAACAAAGAAAAAACATAGTTGAGTAAGGGAGTGACACCCTGGTTGAAATCTAACAAGCCTTAGTCTGAACTTTGTCAATGTCCGATATATGGATCGACTTGGGACGATTGATTGCTGTGTCTGCTTTTACAGTAGGCTGTTTTGCTGGCATTCTTATTGGTGATTGTACTGACAGCAGAGCAGACAAAGAGATAAAGGAGAAAAGGACCAGAAACAGAAGACAAAGCATAACATAAAGAAACAGAGCAAGGAATCATGAAAGAGACAAGATCCAAGGACACAGAAGAACAAAAAAAGAGATTTTTAAAGAATTTGTTGTAGTTTTGTTAAAAAAATCAGATGATTGTTCTTCATAGGATTTTAAATACTGTCACAAATGATGATGTCAGCTACCTATATTTGTATCCTATTAACCCTATCACAAAATGACAACAGCCACTGGGAACCAAGTCTGTGCCACTGTAAAAGTAATACAGTACATACAAATAAATTAAATCACTGAAATGTTTAATGTAGTCACAAAGTGAAATAAAATAACACACACCAAGAATGCAAGATTCAGGAAAAAATTAAGCCTGTTACAGAAGAATTCTTAAGGGATAAATTAGTAGATATAGTGTATGTTTATTCAAGATGGAGAAAAACTGAGGTTTGAAGAAAACTTTGTACTGTAAGTTGTCAGTTCATTTATAATAAGAATATGCTTTCTTGCTCTGCTCACCACATAACAGGTCAGAAACAGTTAAACGAGGAACTTGGGTAGAGTAAACTGACACATTTAACATAGTTTTGGCGGCTACTGTTGAGGTTAGGAGTCTCAGACGTAATCCCAGACATGACAAAAAAGTATAAGACGTCCATATGTCCCGCATATAGCAGATCAGGACATTCTCTGACCTGCCCAGAAGACACTCACCACAATCCAGCTTGCTCACGCAAGAATATACAGACTTCAGCCTGCCTATGTCAAAATAGGGGAAACTGGCCTTTGGAGTTCAAAATAAACCTTAAATCTTTTAGAAATATCAAAAATGACTTAGAAGAGGGAAGAAATGTGATAATTATGAATTGTAAAGACACCTCAAAGGCAGAATCTATAACAATTAGAATATTTATTTCTAAAACGAAAAATAAAAAAACAGCTCAAAAAGAAACGAAAGGGAATTGTTTAAAGATAATCTGAATGCAAGCAAGTCAAAAACACAATCCAAGAAACAGCAAAAAGATCACAAATTCAGAAAAATCCAACAGAAAACAATACTTACTTTAAACTCCTTATATACACAATGCATCACTGGTATGGCCTCTCATGCAAACCATCAGATAAAAATGGAGGGAGGACCCAGCAGTTGTAAAGTCAGGTTGGCCCTGGCTCCTGGGGTTCCTTCCACTGACAAAAGACATTATCAATTGGACAGTTTATAAATGTTGAATCATAAATCAACATGACAGAAGTTACATAAGAATACAAAGCATACAAATTCCAATTTAATAAAAAGCAATAAAATACTCTATATATAAAGTGAGACAAACACATAATAGCTGCAAGATAAAGAGGAATATTTAACATAGCCCATGGGCACAGGTGGGACTCTGATTCATAGAAGGATCAATAAAATAGGCCATAGTCATATGTGCAGTGCACAAGAAGGGAGTTGACCCTTTAACTATGACACCCCATTGGTCCAATAGGTACAGTAAAGAAGAATAAGACCGTCTTAAATAAGCCAGCATTCCAACAATTCCTTGTCTCTGCCATCCTTTAATGTGCATCCAGAGAATGTGTTGGATTAAAGACTAATGCCCACACTGCCTGCAGCTGGCATGCACCTCCTTGAACCCAGGTTATTGATAGTCATAGAATGAGATGAAGTATGGCAAATGAGGATGCATTACAATGAGAGGTAGGTGTAAAAGTGCTCAGTGCATTTTATTAACAAACAGTGTTCAAACAAAGAGCAGTGTACTCTTCATAAATATATAATTCATTATAAAAACATGACTCTGTGAAAGTCAAAATCAGTCAATAATTAATCCAAAAGCAAATTAAAAGGATAAAGTCTGGACTTCTCTCTTCTGAGCCTTGAACTCCACCATCTGGTATCCTCAGCCTAGAGCTACAATTGCTTGCCCCAAAATATAGACACAATGTACCCTAGTTCATCCTGAAAACCACAAGTCCTCACAGGTGGTGCAGTGGTAGTGCTGCTGCTTTGCAGTAAGAAGATTGTGGGTTTGCTTCCCGGTTCTTCCCTGTGTGGATAGTGCTTTGAGTACTGAGAAAAGCACTATATAAATGTAATGAATTATTATTAAGTGGGGGTGCTGACTGTATCACTGCAATAGGCTGATAAGTGTGAGCACTTTTCACTGTAAATTTGATTTTAGCAGCGCAACAATGAAAAATCCAAATAGGAAGAGTAAAAATAGAATAGCTGATTATTTGTACCTTCAGTAGTTAGTTTATATAATAGTGGTACATTGCAGATAAGAACCACTAATGTTTAACTAGATAAAATAAACTTTGCATGCATACAACAACAGCTTGTCTATTTTGATCATCTTTTGACCAAAGGGCAATTGAAGAGGCAGAGCTCTCAGAAGTGAAAACACAACTAGTACAACAGCGTGTACTAATTTTTTTTTTTGTCTATGATAGCTGGAGGTGTAGTTTAGATAATGATCACAGCAACTATATATTTAGGGAGAAGAAAGCATGATATAATGTCTGAATGAAACATAGCTAAAGGCTTAACCAAGGAAGATACAAAAAGAATGAGAAAGTTCAATCAATAAAGACACACAAACTTAAATCCTGAAAACAGGAAAACAAGAGGGCAACTTTTTCAAGTGTATAGCAATGGAAGAGTTTACTTCTAATTTTCAAACAATGTATGCTGATAATGGAAAGTAACATTCTGAATTCTTGTTTGCAAAAACTTCCTTTTCTCAATAGTACAAAATTGTACACTCATTAATTCAGTCATAAAGGCTGCCATAATGGAGTCATGTAGAGAGGGAGCACTATTTTAGCAATACTTTTGCTGACAATAACAGCATGGAGGTCAAAATATAATATAGAATATTATTTTTTGAAAAAGAAATAAAAGGGAGGAAAGAATAAAGGACTGCATACAGTAGTAAAAATACCCCATCAAATAACAAAGCTTGTAGTCTTTCTTGGCCTGCATATACAGGTTTGTAGACTATCACCTAGGATGGCTTGCCCACTTTCCTCCAGCCACCATAAAGCACTCCCAGTGATCCTCTCTCCCTCTGTCTTACTGGTTTCTTTTCATCTTTCCAGCTCTTGCTCATTGACATCTAGAGTCTACTTTGGGATTGACTCAATAACCCTTTGCTTCATGTGCATCATGGGATCCTTTATAGTAAAGCTGCAAAATCACTTTCTGGGGCAGGCACTGTAATATATTTTTGTAACTCGGACATTTTGGGGGTAGAGCTCCCTCTTGTGTCCTCAGGTTTTTCTGAATCAATGAGTGTTTAAGCAAGATACATCCGCAGGGCAGGGCTTTAGCTGCCTGACCTCTTCCAGGAATATCTTCAGACTATAAATTGCCCTCTGCCGGCCTGGAGATGTTTATACTGTCTCTCAGCTTATTTCTACAAGGAGGGGTCAAGCATTCTTGGAAACTACTGCCTGCCCTTTAGTATCTTAAGGAAGTAGTATTTGTTTCATTTTAGGAAGCATTTCTCTCCCTTTTTATCTTGTGTGCTTCTGTCTTTATTTTGCACAACAGCATGAGCTAAACAGTGCTTCATTTGTTTCATTGTGTCTTAGCTTTATTGCACTTAGTAATGATACATAGTTTTCTTTCACATTCAGTTATGTAAAATTAATGGAAAAATTTGTTTCACATGGAATTTTGCATTTGTGAAACTCACTAAAAAGAGTTTTTAGAATTTTTTTAGGAGTGTAAAGAAAGGAACATTCTGCTCTTTAAGAGTTTGGCAAAACTGTGAATGCCTTATGGACCCAGAAATTCATCCAGGAAAGGTCCAAATGAAAATAACAGTGGAAAGGTGCCTTTTGGTGACTCAACATGGCTAAACACATCCCACTGTGAGAAAAAATGACTTATTTCTAGGGAAAAGATGTAATCTAACTAATACACTGAGGATGTAATCCCAGATGAGATCTGATTTTTGCAAGAGATATTTAAACTTTGTGAAAAAGACATCTTCCCATTAGCTTGTCAGGACTGCTCCTGTCAGCATTGATATGAGGTTGCAGATGCAATGAAAATAAAGGATAAAGGAAACAAAATATTAATTTTAATAACATCCCATTGGTTTTTGTGGATACTATGATCATGAAACTGAATTGTTTAGTTGCTTTTTTTTTGGCAAAGCAAAACTCATTTTGTATTGTGTATTCAATTTAAATTGAATAGCCGGCTAATCAATAGAATAGATTAAAAGTATTTCAGGCTAGGACCCATGTGGTCCACCCAGTTCTATAGTTTAAGTGCAGAAATACACTTACCTGTTTTGAACTGTCTCTGCCTGCATTATGCTGTCAGCTCAGTACCAGGTTATACCACAACAGTTAACAGCCACCCAAGGAAGAAATATGGGGGAGCCTGAATCTGGATCTGCTACATATGAAGCAACAAAACTTGGAGTCTTTAAATTTAAGATACTACTCTTCTTCAATTAAAACCATTTCTAGAACTCCTCACACTCTAATTAAGCATGCACAGGGGGGAAACAGTGTGATGGTACCTCAGATCTCTTAAGGAGCTGAATTTGATTCCTGACCTGGCTACTGTCTGAATAGATGTTGGATGTTCTCAGCATGTCTGCATGGGGTTTCTTCTTCTACTCCAGTTTACTGCTATATAATAAACACATTTAAATTTAGGTAACTGTCAGGCCTAAACTGGCCTGAATCAGTGCTGTTGTGTGCACAAGTGTGTGCTTGATTGTTCATGACAGTTTTACAGGACTGGTTGTTTATTATTTAACACCTGATGTTGCTTTGATTGACTATGAATTCCTGTTAACCTGTAATGAAGTAAAAAACCTTGTAATATGGTGGACAGAAAAGTTGGCTGCTCTCTACAGCACTTGCAATATGGATTAGCTAAGTATGTTATTCATTGCTTTGGTTATGTATTTGGAAATGGCAAAATAAAAACCTTATGTCTAGAAGTGGAAGCCATCATAGACAACAGAAAACAAAGAAGAAAAACAAAGAAGGAATTTTAGATATTTTTTATCCTTTTTAACAGCCTTCCCCAAATCAGCTAACCTACTCATAGATCTTTGAAAACAATCTAAAATACTGGACTTCTGAAAGTAATGACGTGTACAGTATTTGTACTTAAAAGATTACATTTCTAAATATTCAGCTCTGTGATGTCCAAAGTGCAAACTACTTTCTACTTTTCAGACTGACATTACTGGCCGAACAACAGGAGCAGCCTTCCGGTAAGGGGAAAGGGACAATAAATAAACGATAGGTCTTGTTTCTGAGAAGGCGGCCGTTTCCCAGGGAGCTCAAGTCCTTAGCTGTCGAATTTCAGTGTCTGGCAAAGAAATGAGCAGTAGACAATTTAAAATATTACTTACTGGATAAAGACATAATTGTTGAAGCTAACCTTCAAGCATTACAATGGATTTTGCAAAAGAGAAATTCAAATGATAGAAGCAAATTGTACATCTCAACTTTGTCTTTCAAGTTCACTGTTAATTTCATGCCTAGGATGGGGACTGAAGTTACTGATTGCATGTTCCAACCATATGCACTATTAAGTCAAAGAACAAAGCATTGTTCTTTAAAGAAATTAGTTGACACTGGCATTTGCTGCTTTGTTCTTAAAATACTTTGAACCCAGTTTAATCTTACCTGCACAATTTCCTATTGCTTTTAGTAGAGTGGTTCCAGCCAATGCATTTCCCTCTTTGGTGTTTAAGTGTTATAATGACCTGTAGAAATGTCTAAAAAAAATTAACCAAATAAACTGACAAAAACAAACATGGATGTGGGAGACTGGAGCCTATCTGCACTGACAGCAGGACCCAAGTCCATATCTTGGATGCTGAGTGGGAGCAACTCATTGATGGAAACACAGCTTGGCTACACTTACTATGAGCCAACCACCTTTTAAGGTACATCAATCCATTGCAAGACCCACTCATATACAATCTCCTCAGTCAAATACTGTAGATTGAACTTAAAATAGTCAAATTACATACCGTGCAATATCAACAACAACATTTATTTATATATCACATTTTCATACAAACAATGTAGGTCAAATTGCTTTACAAGATGTCAAAGACGAAAAGCTGTAAGAAAATAAAAACAAAGAAGATAAGGCAATAATATTAAAGAATAAGTACCAAAGAAAAAAAAATGCGCTAAATCTAAACGATCTTAAAAAACAAATAATTATAAAGTAGAAGAGTAGTGTTCTTATATGCAATGTCATGATGTAAGTCTCTAAGGACACAAAAAAAAATCAAATCTTATGTTAGGCTAGAGAAAAAAAAACAAAATTTGCAGGGGTTATAAAACAAAAGACCGTCTAGCTCCTATTGGGCATTCCACCTAATGTAAATATTTTGTGGTGGATGGCTGGGGGTTGTGCCCAGCCGAGACGCCTGGAAGGATCGGGAGAGGGTCCATACCTCCCTTGGTCCATGAGAGGGCAGCCGCCCTGGTCTGTATGGGGGCCACGGGAACCGAGCATGGAAGCTCATGGGGCCCATGGCCACCACAAGGGGGCACCAGGAGGAGTGGAAAGCCCCGGATGTCAGCACTTCCGCCACACCCAAATAAGACCCCCATGACCCTGTAGTTATAGTGGGTTGGATAATGGATGGATATATATACTGTATATATATATATACAGAGAAAAAGAGAGATTATTGCAAAATCAAGAAATAACAGCCATTTAGCTAGTTTTTGTGATATACAGTATACATTCCTGGTTTCTTCAACTATATGAGGCAAGATTTTCTTAATTTTTGTGTGTGATTGCAAAAATTCTGCCTTGTTTATTAAATGTTTTTATTAATATTTTAGCATGTTATCTTCAGTTACATAACTGTTTTAGTAAAATATAAAATTAAATAAATTGATAAATTTACATCTGTGAACATCTGAACTGGACTATACAATTGATCTCAGGGTCACCATGAGACCAGAGGCTTGCTTGGTACAATAATTGTGTCTCACATTTAATATTACTGAGATAAACACAACATAAAGCACAGCAACTATACTATAGCTCATATCTCTGACTGCAAACTGTGTTATGATATAAAAACGTATCAATCACTATCAAACTGCATGAAGACCCCATTAAAACAGTCTGTTGTCATGGATGAAGATCACACTGTAAATGTAACTCACAATGTAACTGAAAAAACAGAGCAAATCTTGGTGTGTTGTGGGCTCAGGCACATAGGATTAAGCTCTATAAAGTACCAGAGTTGGCCAAACATATACCTTTTGAATTTAAAATTAATTGAAGAAGAATAATTTAACCAGTGTGTTCTTATTGAAGAAGAAGAAGAAGAAGAAGAAGAAGAAGAAGAAATTTTAGTTTTGGATCTATAGGGAACGAGTAGATGAAAACAGAAATGAAAAATCAGTGCAGGGAATAACTAACATAGACTCAACCATAGAAACCATAGAATACAGCTTTATTTTTTATCGGTTTTCTGGACCCTCTTTCACCAAAAGAATAGTATTTAGTTTAAAGTTACACTATACTCCTGGGTACCTCTTATTTATAAATAAGAAGAATTTCATCTGCCAACTTTTCTGAACTGGCTTTTTAAATTATTAGCGAGTACACAGCTGGATCACCAAAATTAGACTAACACTTAGAGTGTCCTAATAACTCTGGTGATTTTACTGTGAACAAGAGAGTCACAGCTTATTCTTGCAGTTGAAGGTTTAAAGCAGGATCCATCCCTGAATGTGGCTAGTTTAGCACAGAGTACAAAAGCGCACTGTTCTACGCCAAAAGGTAACGGGGTCATTTAAAATCTCAAATTAACCCATGTAGGTCTTCGGTGTAAATAAGGACAGCTAGGTACCCGAGAAAATTCAGACGGAGAAGGAGAGCACAGGTTGTTGTGCAGTCAGTCCGGATCTCGGGCTCTGTGCCAAACACTGCGACGTGCTGCCTGCCTTGAATACAGCAACAGGTCCTCAATGCGCCCACAGAAGGTTGCATTGGCCTTCCTAATACTGTACGACCTTTCTGGTTAGCCCAGTTACGGATGGGAAAAACAAGCGTATTATATAGTTTGCGGAGTTCAAACATTGTCATAGATGCCTGCATTATGTGTGATGTCGCCGTCAAACAGCTTAATGCTTCAGGTTCACTGCTCAAGTAGTACAATACCATCTAACTAATACCGCCATTAAAAACACAGTACAGTAGGCTACACCAATTGTTAAAATATGTTAGAGCTGAAAGTAACAAATGGCTTGCAATCGCTGCTGTCGCTTTTTCCTTTCGTCTCGTCTTCAACATTTATACTTTATTTAGTCGTTTTTTCAGGGACTGCTTACACTAATTCAATCTTTAAAACTCGTGTTCTTAAGATTAAGTACCCAGATAAAACTTTGTGCCAAAAGTAAATGCTTTGGAGACCGGTAAGCGATACTATTTATCTTATGTGGAGGCTTTTACGTCTAAATATTTGCATTCTTCAGTGCTAAAATTAACTTTTATGATATGAAATGAACTGTAAAGTGACAAAACAATTTCCCCTTTCAATCCTCTATTAAGTAGGCAGAGGGAGGAGAAAGGGAGGAGAATCGGAGTGAGGTGCAGTTTATGAAGCGCACCGACTCCTTCTGCAAGCCACCGTAACATAATGCGCACCAGGCTTGTTTCTAGTAAAATCAGATAAATGCATCGGCAAGCCGCGTGTCGTCTGTGCAGAAACTTTCGAAAAAGAAAAATGATGTGTGGTAAAGGATCTTCAGCTAACGATAAATAAAGTTATTATAGACTTGGCGCGACAACTGAGTAAGAGTGACTGACAGGAGTTGTACAGCGGAAGAATGTGGGTGAAGGTCTTCGTCCTTCTCAGCATTGCTACCTGGGATTTGGCCTCAACGGAGGTAACAGTAGACCGCACGGGTGAGTGCCTCGCTTGATGTTTAAGGGTCCATCCAGTAAAAGTGCATTTGTGCTTTCGTAAGATAGATAGATAGATAGATAGTAGATGATAGATAGATAGATAGATAGATAGATAGATAGATAGATAGATAGATAGATAGATAGATAGATAGATAGATAGATAGATAGATAGATAGATAGATAGATAGATAGATAGATAGATAGATAGATAGAACTCTGCCGCTTGACTTTCCACTTCAGCAGTAGCCCTGTGTAAATTCATTACGCAGACTGAATTAGTTGAGTCACTGAGGAGTCTTGGCTAGACAGCATAAGTTTTTGAGACTTCTAAAACCTGGCTTCTGACCATTGCGCAGTTCGTTTCCAAAACAGCATTTTTCCCAGGAAGCTGTATAATAAATTCCACTACAGGAATCATTTGTATAATTTACGTCTCTGTGAATTCTTACATACTGTATTCACTCTGGAAATGAAATAATGTATGTTGCTAATGTATCAGGATGGTGTATACTTTATAGCAGACCTAATGAAAGACTGAATTTTTTTAGACTTAGTTAACTATTATTAGTAGAACAACAAATTTACTTTTTTTTTTAAAGAAAGATATGATAATGGAAGGGGAAGAGCTCTGCTTCATGTATCCAGTGTCCTGGGTATAAGTCCTGTGCTTGGGCATATCCCTGTATCCTTGCAGATTTTCCTCCAGGTACTCTAGGTTTCCTCCCACATCACCCAAAATGCACAGGTTAAATTAATTGGCAGTTCCAAAGAGTTTCTCATGTGAGAATGGGCTGGTGGTGCTGTGTTATACGGCTGATTTTTGCCTTACACCCAGTGGTACCTGGATGTCCCCATTCGCTTGAATTGGATTACGTGAGTTTGAATATGTTATATGATTGTATTATTTAAAATTTTATGTGAAGCCTGATCCTTCTGTCTCACGCACAGGCCCTTATGATCATAGTAAAAATTATTTTCTTAAAAAGGAAAAAAAAATTAGTATTCAGAATGTGCTTAGTGAACTCTGGCCATATGGCGTGCAGATTAGTTTTAGGCTTGCCACTTCCCTTGAAGACATCAAGGCCCAAAACTGGCAAAGTTCATCAAACATCAAGAATAGACTTACTGCAATCACAAGAGTATGTTATTACTGTACATTTAATTGATATGACATGGCATACAAGGTATGGCTAAACAGATTGTGAAATTATATGCTTAAAAGTATTGCGAGAAAGGAAGAAGCCAATAAAGGATAATAAATGTGTCTGAACTTGCTGATCATGCAGTGTGGCACACTTAAGTGAATATTGCTGTTCACTCCAAATTTATTTCACCTGTTAACTGATAGGCCATCTGAAATACATTTCAACGAGCCCCTCAGTTTTTTTTGTCTCCAACACATAGCCCTAAGCAAGCCCAGATGTGCTGTCTTTATAGGAATGTAAAAACAGTTGGCAATGTGACAGATTGCACTACTAAAAAGTAATGCTGAAGGTCCAAAGACCTCAGAAGGAGAGTAAGTAATTTCTTCATTGTATTCTGTAAAAGTGCCATGTAGATGAGCCTTAAGCAATGATAAGTATGTTTTAATTAAAATTTAGAATGAGAAACAAATTTGGAGAAAACATCAGCGAAAAGGTAATGCCATAAATGAAGAAATTAATGTTGCAATAGATTGAAGCAACAGTTTACATTTGGCTAAAGTGCTGGATTACAGTAGTACTGCCTTATGATATCAGCAGCGTCACCAGCTGGACCCAAAATGGTAACTTTCCCAGATGGTTACTATAGTAACAATACTTTCCAGTAGCAATCAGAGTGCAATGCCCTTTTACAGCCAACAGGAAATTCCATCGGCACTTTGCCAGAGTTGCTGAGTTTTATTGGCAGAATATATAAAAGGAAGCATAAAGGAAATAGTCCAGATTGATTTGATGTCAACTTTTGAACCTGTTATCCCTCATTTATTTCAGAAACCTGCTTATCTGAAAGGTAGGTTTATGCTTGAGTATTTTCTTAAGTGGTCTAGTTGCATCTTAATGATTCACAATGGTAATTTGTTTTTCTTCTTTATCATCTGTTGCACAGGTTACTGCAAGTCATCAGAGGCAAGCACTGATCTCATCTTTCTTTTGGACAGCTCAAGTAGCATCACACCCTGGGAGTTCACCAGTTTTCTTTCAGTTTTCAAAAATTTAGTTTCTGTCTTGAATGTTGGTCCCAACCATGTCCAGATTGCCCTTGTGTCAGTTAGTGATCTGCCTGTTTTGGAGTTTTCATTTCAACAACATACCACAGTCCAGGAAATATTAAGCTCCTTGAGTAATGTGGAGCAAAGAATGGGCAGCACCAATTCTGGGCTTGCCCTGAAGTGGGTATACGAGATTGGCTTTACTAAGGAGCATGGGTCTCGAGATGCAGTCCAGAAGACTGTAGTTTGGGTAACAGATGGCTTATCTACTGATGATGTTGCCTGGCCTGCTAAGGTGTTAAGGGATGCTGGGATATTAGTTCTAGTGGTGTCCACAGGAAGATCAAGTCATGGTATCCAAAATGTGGCCACCAGTGAGAGAGCTATGTTCTTTGTGGATACAGACAAGTTGCTGGATCTTGTCGTGGACTTATGTGTGGCTGTAGTGGGTGAGTGTTATGTTGTTACAACCATATAAAGACACTGTTTGGGTTAACGGGTGCATTTAAAAAGTGGTGACATTTACATCTGATTTTGAATTATGGAACATTTGGTTTTGTATTCTTGCTTAATATTTGCTTCACAATAAGCCTATTTTGATTATGAGCATTTCTTTCACATTAGGTTCTGCCCCTCTACCTGGACCCAATATGCGTAATGAGATTCCTGATATAGCCGCTGCATCCTGGCAGCAGTCTGGCTCCCCTTTCAAGAAGCAAAATTCACTGGATATTCTCTTCAATAGAGTTCAGAGTGATATTGGGGCTTCTAGTCAAATGAATGAAAGTCATAATATGACCAGACAGTCTGTGAATATTTCTGTTCTGACATCAGTGAACACATCAAAAAGTCCCATAGACACTTCAACTAGTCATCTGCCAGGTAATTTTATTATGAGGCTGTGTGTCAATCTGTACATGTGGTGTATATATGTATGTATATATATATATATATATATATATATATATATATATATATATATATACAGTATATATGTTGTTTCTACTTTCATTGCCAGGTAATGTGAAAAACAATTTCAAGTGCTCAATTTAGTTATTTCCTTCATTTTATTTAGTTTCTCCACGGACATCATTGGTCTCAGAGTCTGGTTCTCAAACCCTTTACCTCTCCATACCTCCATCTTTCCATTCTCGCTATCCCTACCAGACACTGTTTCATGGCATGCCTGGTAGGACTATAGGCTCAAAAGGTGGAGTGGCTTCGCTTGAGGTGAAAGCTGAAGGAAAGGAAGCTAGAGTTGTCCAAGTGAAAGCAAACTCATCATCCCTCATCTCCACAACTTCTCATTTTAAGCAGGGTGCCAAGAAACCTTATTCACTGAAATCAAGAACGTTTAAAGGTAAACAGAGGTGCTCCATCTCTCATATTTTTATTGTAATCATTGTTCCTTTCTCATCTCTGAGCATCTCTCTCTGCTTTTCTTCCAATACATGATATACACTTCAGACGTAGATGCAAGGGATCAACACTTTACTTCTGTTGCAAAACGATATCCGCCACCTCAGCACCTTATGCTGACTGATGTTACATTCAACAGAATAGCAGCATCCTGGGCAGAACCTGAAGATGGACAAGCAGTAAGGAGCTACAAAGTGCGTCATATAGTTGCTGGCATGCCAGAAACAATTCACACTGTGCCGAGTCATGTGAAGATTGTCTTCTTCAAAGATTTAAGGCCCCGGTCCGACCACTTGATATGTGTAGCAGCTGTTTACAAGCGAGGAAAAAGTGCCGAAGTATGCAAAAAGCAGAGAACACATGCAGGTAAGGTCATTAGAAATTTGTTTCTATTCCAATAAAAAATGTGTAGTCCTCAAGATTAGTGTATTAATTTTTCAAATAATTAGCATTATTTAAAATAGTCTAGATGTGAAGGAGATATATGGTTTGCTGAACCTCCTATTTCTACATGGAACATCTAATGTCAGTTAAATGAGTTCTTCATGAGTTGAACACAGCATATTTCCAAATATAAGTATTCTCCAGTTCTATTAATGTACTGAGAACTTGACTAGAAATTCATTCTAGATGTAACTTCCTTACACATCTTAATTGTTTTATGAGATATAGATCTCGAGATATAAATGATGCAGTTCAATAGTTCAAAGATCTAGTAAAGAATGAATAGTATTGATATACAGGCCACATCTTTCTCTACTGAAACACAGGCTGTTCTTTAGTGCTGTTATCCATACAATTGACCAGAAAGGCAACTGCAGATGCAGAATTATGGATGTTGATTTCTGATATCAGTTTATACCATAAATAGGTTATTCTCTGTACAATAGGTACTTATTGTAGTTTTAAAAAGTTATGGGTTTCTAAAAGAGAACAGACAAAAATGTACAAAAAGAATTGGGGATCTGGAACAGACTTCCAGTATATTGCCATCCGGTAATGAAAACAAAAATGGAAATGTGAAATACTTTGTCTGGTAACACTTGTGTGTTGTCTTCAGATGTTAATTTCATCTGACAGCCATGGGCTGGTTCTTTGGGCTATATAATCCCCAGTAGGGGTCGAGTCCAAAGATGCAGACTAAGAGAAATTTTTGCAAGTCATTGTGCTTCCAACTGTAACATCAAAAGACAAACGTGTGAGCTGCAATGTAAGCTATAAATCCTTTCCTGGAGTTCTCTTCACAAAAGTACTTGTAAGACTTGTGTTAGTGTTCCACACATAACAGAGTGTAAATTCTTCATCCTCTTAAATAGTCCAGAATTGAAAAGTGTTCTGTAATAATTTCTTTCCTTATTGTAATCTGTGAGAGGCAATTGTAATCTTCAGCCATTTTGACAATGATGAAGCCTAGCCACATGGACATCATAGGCTTTCCTGTCATTTTATTTGTTTCATTATTAGCTCTGTTTTTCTGTCACTAATTAAGGAGAAATGGAAGTCTACATTTCCTAATGGAGATAGTCAAGATTCCATTAAACTACCTGCATCCTTTGAGATCACAGCAACCTATAACTAACACTTATGAAACAGGAATTATCTTTAAATTTCTCGTTGCTCATATTCTAGAATTCACTTGCTGTCCTATCATGCACACTGCTTCTATTTCAAACATCTATCATAATTCCTTCAGCATTTCATATCAATGAAATGTTGGACGGTAAATAGTAGTTGCTAGGTTGAAATTTGTTTTTCCATTGAGTAAAGAACATTAATGTTCATATAGTATATTGAAAAGATAGGGGAATGAACAAGACTGGTTCCTAAGAATTCTTTATTAACTTAGCTAAAACTGTCATTGTTTCATTTTCCATAATCAGCAAAACAAAGAGGCTCTGTGCTGATGTTTCCGTCTTTATTGTATCTTGCATCTTGCAAATAATGTAATTTCACTGGTCTTTATTAACAAATGAAACTTATGGCCATTATTTTTCATTATAATATTTTATGATACATAGGTATGAGTTAACCAATGCTAATCATGCTTTTCTTCTTAAATATATTTTCCATTACATCCAGAATGCATGAACAAATACACAAACACAAAACCTTTAGAAATTAATTTGGTATAATGCCCACCAAGTAAAGCAGAGCTCCATTGCTTCACTATGACCAATAGTAACTAAGCAGAACCATTTTAAGTTTGTTTAGTGTTTTATTTCTTCAAAGTTTCTTCAAAGAATTACCTATGAATGATCCTCACTCACTTTGTTTCTGCTATGCTTCTGCAACCCTCTCTAACAGAAATTCTTTCAATTGAAGTCATATTGTGGTCACTGATTGGCTTCAGCTCATTTCATCATGCAGGCACCAACAACATCAACAATAACATTATTATTTCTAAACTACATTTTTATACACTGGATGTAGCTCAAATAACTTTACAAGTTGTCAAACAAAAAGTTTCAAGAAAAAAAACATTAAAAATCCATAAGAATAAGAATGAATGAACAACACATAAAATGTAATAGATGAAAAGAAATCAATGCACACTTAAATACCATATAGTAGATATATAACACTGCACAACAAAGTTTTTGCTTCTTCAACATTGTTGGGTGTTTCTTATAGATTTTTGGGTGCTGATCATGAATATCACATCAAAATTTACCTATTACATACCGTTTCAGAGAAATCTTCAGTTTTGTCATGATTTTTTCTTATATTTGTATCCAAAATTTTCGCTCCTATAAGTGACGTATCAACAACGGTTTGTGCAGCCTGGGCATGTCCAAGAATGGAATCAGGCCAGGTTGGAAGCTTTTCTGTGGAAGTTGACATCCTGGGCATGCCTGGGCAGGTCTGAATGAGCTTGACGCTGTCTCAGCATGCTATAAAGTTAGATTGCATACACAGATCCTGCTCATTTGTTTAATATAGATAGTCAGTGTGTATGTATAGTATCAGTATAGTAAAGTATAGTATCTGTAGTAGCATAACAGTAAGTAAGCTTGATGCTATAGACGTTTTGGTGTCGGGCGATATGTCCCGTCAATGTCATAACAGCCGCGATACATTCTGCTATATCTGTGGCGAATATACACTTGCGCCTCAGAGACGTTGGATGACCGCTCTTGTGAAGGAAGCTTATCATCTGTATTTTGGCTGGAAAATTGGTGATCAAAATAAGGAATGGGCGCCTCACATTTGCCGTGCAACATGTACTGTCAGTCTGAGAGCCTGGCTCAGAGGCACTCGAAAAACGATGCCGTTTGCTGTTCCAATGATATGGCGAGAACAGAAAGACCATGTGACGGACTGTTACTTCTGTTTGAGTAATGTGTCTGGTTTCTCTGCCAGATACAAGAAGTCAATTGAATTTCCTAATCTGCCTTCAGCAATGAGACCCCGTGCCACATGACGACAGTCTTCCAATTCCGAAACCACCAGAGGACTGGACCTTAGACAAACCAGATGAAGAAACTGCAATGCAGGGTACTGACAGTGACATTGACCCCAATTTTGAACCATGTTCATCAGGCGATCCACATCTGATAACACAGTCTGAATTGAATGATTTGGTCAGAGATTTGGGTGTGTCAAAAGCAAAAGCCGAGCTGCTGGGTTCAAGACTGCAGGAATGGTGTTTGCTGTCACCAGGTACGAAAATTTCTGTGTTTCGAGACCGACATCATGATATAACCAACTTTTTTGCACAAGTCGACAGTCTCTGTTTTTGTTGTGACATTAAAGGATTGTTCTCGGCCTTGGGTTGTGATCACAACCCGGAAGAGTGGCGTCTCTTCATTGATTCGTCAATGTTAAACCTGAAAGCTGTTCCGCTACACAATGGCAACATTTATCCTTCAGTACCTGTTGGCTATGCAGCACACATGAAAGAAACGTATGAGAATATGGAACTGTTGCTGAAGCACGTCCAGTATAGCAGGCACAACTGGAATATCTGTGGAGATCTTAAAGTCGTTGCTCTGTTACTAGGACTGCAGCTCGACTATACAAAGTACTGTTGTTTCATCTGTGAATGGGACAGCTATGCCAAAGAGTCGCACTATTCTCGACAGAACTGGCCACTCCGTAAAAAGTTAGTTCCAAGACAGAAAAATGTGGCACATGAATCACTTGTCAACCCGGCAAAGATATTTTTGCCTCCTCTTCACATAAAACTGGGACTCATAAAGAATTTCGTGAAAACACTGAACAAGGTAGGCGAAGGTTTTCGTTATTTAAGATAGATGTTCCCAAGAATAACGGACGCCAAGATCAAAGAAGGCATTTTTGTTGGCCCCCAGATCAGACATGTTATTCATAGAAAAATAGAGAACTTAAATAAAGATTTGTTTTTTTTTAGTATCTAAAGATTAGTACAATGATAAGAACACATGGGTGGGGAGGAAAGGAAAAACGACAGGGGTGAAATACTGGAGGAGAAAACAAAATTTGTAACGCTTTCAAGGCCAAAAGACCATTTAGCCTCCACTGGGTAATCTAATTAACATAAATATACTTTAGTACTCCATTATTATTTTTTAGGCTTTGTCCTTGAGGAGCCCTGCGGTTGGGCTGGTGCCCTGCCCGGGGTTTGTTTCCTGCCTTGCGCCCTGTGTTGGCTGGGATTGGCTCCAGCAGACCCCTGTGACCCTGTGTTAGGATATAGCAGGTTGGACAATGACTGACTGACTGTCCTTGAGGATTTGATGCACTGGGTGCCATGGACAGTTAGAGTATCTGCATTTATTCATCATAAGGTAGTTGCACAGAACTTTGCGCAGGTGGTTGTGGTGCAAAATGAAAAAGGAGAGAAAAGTCAAAATTAAAAATGGTTGCAAATCCATGAAAAATATAATAATTCAATTCATGCATAGTCCTTTAGTTGTAGACCTACAATGAAGCTATGAAAAAGCCAAATTTTAAAGTGGGGTTGTAGGAGTTTTTTAATATGTTCCATGGCATTAGCCTGGCATACCTCTATTGGTCCTGAACACAATTAGTAAGCATTGAGCTACAGCAAGAAAGTATCAGAGAAGCTGGAGAAGACATTTGCTGTGTCAGCATGAAACAATTCTCAGAAAAAGTACAGCTATTAAAAAGCACGAAAAACATTATCTGAACATTAATTTACCACATTCAGACTTTGTGAGTGAGTTAATGTTACTTAATGTAATTCGTGTACAGATAGCACCTCTTTTTGAGCTCCTGTTTTGTGCTAAAAACCATATGCAACTAGGATATCAGTCTGGCTTTGACAGGCAGAAGCAGTTTAAGGCTGGAAGCATATATTCTCAGTGTTCAAAGCAATTTTAAAACTTTATTCCTTAAACAGCACAACATATAGGCTTATAATAAAGAAACTGGCAGAAACAAGCTTTATGCAAAATAGTGCAGAGAAAAATTAAAACTCAAACAAGAGTATAAAAAGGTAGAAAGCAAAGAAAAACACCTGCAGTAGTTTAATTTATATCTTTTATATGCGTACATGTGCACATATGCATTACTTGCATTTAATGTAATCAATGTACAAGTAAAGCATCATTTAGAATTGCTCTAAAATTCAATGAAACTAGGGTATGGACGTAGTTCTAGTTTCTGCCTGTTCCTAGTATTGATGGAAAAGTAGCATTAAAACCTTCGCTGTTGGAAATCAGCAGACAAGATTTGCTGTTAGGCTTAACTTGTTTACTATCCTTTACCACAGAGGCACAGTATGCTTTAAATATCCATAAATTTTAATAATGTATGAATTTATTGAAGGGATGAGCTCTAGCTGATACAACTTTGTTTGCACACACTTTCATTAGTCTCGTAGTGCCTGCTGTTATTAGAAGAAAGCTGCAGGCATACCGTTTCAAGAATTCTTCAGTGAAGATTTGACCAACCAATTTTCACATTTTTTAACACTTGTTTTGACATGTAGCTCTGTGCTACTGGGAGAGCTATTTTGTTAGGTTTGGAGAACATCAGTCTGTGAATATCATCTTTAAGTGTACAGATTTTATAGACAGTCTTTCTGGTTTAAATTGTAAAGGTCATGGTGGATGCTGTTGTCCTTTTGTTAAATACTCTGGGAAATGTTTTTTATTAATTGATAGTTCTCTATTAAAACTGGCAATACACAGTCATCTGGTTTTACATTTTTAGTATTTTAATGCATTAAATGTCAAGGTAATTTATATTTTTATTGATTTATTTGGGTTATTGGGGGTGGTTTTGACTACAATGAAAATGTATACTACACTAAAATCTGATGTGATACAATATCCAGGTTATATGGTATACAGTTTCACAGTGGACTGAAGACATGCAAAGTATTTAATGTTTTTTATCCTACGCTAATTTCTTATACTTCAAATCAGTAAACTGGTAAACACTGATTTACCATGATCTAGAGAAGATTAATATTTCCTGGTTCCAGCACAAGCAACATCACTGTAAGACACACACTTTAATTAAATATAATGTACACCATGATCCCAAGGCACATTTTTTGAGGAAAGAGGATAAATTATGTAAGTGCTGCTCAGTAAGTGCCAACTGAAATAACATGTCCTCACTCTTTACATTACAGTATAAACTATCTCATGGCTATATTAAGTACACCAGGGGTGTCCAACTCCGACCCTGGTGGGCTGAGTGTCTGCAGGTTTTCTTTCCTGCCACTTTGTTAATCAGTAACCAATTTCTGCTGTTAATTGCCTTCTATTCCCTTCATTTTAATTGCCTTGTTTATTGTTTTTCATTAAATGGCGGCAAAACAAAAACAAGATGAGAAGTGAGCCAACAGATGACCAGCTAATCTGGGGATCTCGAACTCCCACCGATTTTATGCCAGCCATTTTCTTAATTAGAAGCTGATTCTTCTTGTTAATTTAGCTTGTTATTTAATTCCATGTCTGGTTAGTGTTCTCATTCGCCAACAGCAGAAAGCACCATCAAAATGTTTTGTGGACCTGAGCAGATCAACATTACTGATACCTTCACCTTTTGTTATTTTATGATATTAATTATTATTATTATTATTATTATTATTATTATTATTTTGATGTACACAGATTGGGTGTTCGTGTATTGGTTCATTTTGTATTTCATTATTGTTTGGCTTATAATTAAGGAATAAAAGAAACAATTACAGGGCTAAAATAGCATGTTGATTAAAATGAAGGGAAGAAAGTTAATAGGCAGCAAAAATAGGTCACTAATTAAGAAAATGGTTAGAATGAAAACTTGTAGCCACTGCGGTCCTCCAGGATTGGAGTTGGACACTCATGATGTACACATTATTACTAATATTATAAAGCCCACACATTATCATCCTGCAGCTAAAAGGTGTTTGGACTAATCAGTCACCCAGGAGCCTCCCCTAAGTGATATAAACATAGCCTGGGATTAGAAAGGGAACTGCAGTATATATACACCCAGAAGATCAGAGCCATGGGGTGTATAACAAGGGTCATGCTGTGGTGTTCAGCTTTTACAGTGCACAATGAACTGGGCTGATTGTGCCATAAATAGCAAGGATGGAGCTGAACATATATCATGCTGGAAGAGTTGGTTAGTGTTAAAATGTATGTCATAAAGTTAGGATTACAGTCTGAAAAGTCACATTTCTTTCTGTGTATTCTGAGACAGGATATAAAATCTTTAAGGAATTGTCACAAAGTTTTAAGGTAAGATGGTAATTTAAGGTAAAGAATATAAAAGTTTTGAAGTAAGGTAGTATTTCCAGTAGGAGACACCACCAAGCATCAAACCCAGATCCAATAATACACAAAACAGTCATGGATTTAAATAATGGATTCTTTAATCTAACATAGCAAAATAATGAAATACAAATAATACATTTTTCTTCTCCCTTTCCATCATTTCCAGTTGAGTGATGCCTGTTGCCTCCTCACTCTGACTCAAACTAAATGAGGCAGTAGGCTGTCTCTTAATGTTGACCCAGGATCTGCATCCTATTTACTGTGTCAGTCTTCAGAAACACTTCTAGTTCATAGATGAACCAGGGCAGTCCTCCCCTGGCAGTGACCTCTGGCAGTTCCCAAAGACCCTGACAGGGCTGCAGCTCCAACTTCCGTGCCACCCTGTGAGTGTCCTAAAATGGTCCAGCCATGGGGAACACTGTCACCTGTTGTGTGGGGGAATGAGTTGCTCCCGGTGGGCTTGTTCATCTGCGAATTCCATTATGGCCTCCTGCATGGGCATGAATCCTTCCTTTAACCAGCTAGATGCCTGTTGTTCCTTCCTGGTATCTACAGCAGTTATACTCTTTAATCATGACACTTTGTTAATTAGCCCATGCAACTACGGATTTCATTGTCTCTGTACATATGACAATAATAATTCTATGAACCTACTGCATTAATGTTTAAAAGCATACTGGATTGTCATCTGGCATCATGTCAATAGATGAATGGCTGTCTTTATCTGAAGTTTAGGATATTCTAGCGACCCATCCAACTAATGCTCCTGCCTTACAGTAGCTGTAGCTATTTTTAGTGAGCTTTAAATAAAAATGACTCAGTGGAAATAAATACCTGGAATATTAGTTTTCTGTTTAGTTTGCTAAATCTGATTAATTTACATGACCACTAATTTCTTTTCTAATTGTGCAAACAATTGTTGCATTAAAGTGGGCAAATTTAAAAGGAACATGTGCATTTAGATTTGGTCCATTTTGCAATCAACCTCAGATTAGTGGACTACTGTGAGGTAATTAGATACACATTTGCAAAAGCAGCTTGGGTTGGAATTTTGTTTATTTATGAGACTGCAAACTGCTGCATTAAGCTGGGAACATGATTTTGTGAGCTTCATTTGGAGAAACTTTAGCTTTAAACTAATCATAAAACCAAGAAAAAAGGGAAAAAGGCAGTATAATTTGACTTTTGATCTCTGAAAAAAAAAAGAAAAAAATCCCATAGGACATTTCTAACAGTAAGATGTGGAGACAAACTGACCTCACTACAGGAGCTGTAGAAGAGGCACAGAAAAGATACACATTGAATTTATGCACAGCTTATCACCACCTTGAACTGGATTAGGTGGAGTTAGGAAATTGATGGATGGATGGGTGGAGTTTGTCATGTCAAGCAGTGTAGGACATCATTAAACTGCATAGCTATTAAAAAGAAAACACTAGACAGTACTGCGGTGAGTTGGCGCCCTGCCCAGGATTGGTTCCTGCCTTGCGCCCTATGTTGGCTGGGATTGGCTCCAGCAGACCCCCGTGACCCTGTGCTCGGATTCAGCGGGTTGGAAAATGGATGGATGGACACTAGACAGTATGCCTGTGTGGTGGCAGAGAAATAGATCACACTTTCTGTAAGTTAATGCATGCACTTTCTATGTTAGAAAGATTGGTGTGACCATTTTACTTCTGCTGTGGGTGTGACCAAATTTCTGATTAGGGGAAAGAAAAAAACAATTGAAATATGAATAAAATTGAGATAATCTCTCCATAAAAAGTCTCTATAAATACAATACCTTATTCTCTTCCTCAGTATGCAATGCCTAAATGTATGGAGGCTAAACAGTTTTGACAGTAGCATAGCCTGTAGCATAGCTGTGAAAAATCAAGAGAAATATGTACAGTGCATCCGGAAAGTACTCACAGCGCATCACTTTTTCCACATTTTGTTATGTTACAGCCTTATTCCAAAATGGATTAAATTCATTTTTTTCCTCAGAATTCTACACACAACACCCCATAATGACAATGTGAAAAAAGTTTACTTGAGATTTTTGCAAATTTATTAAAAATAAAAATATTGAGAAAGCACATGTACATAAGTATTCACAGCCTTTGCCATGAAGCTCAAAATTGAGCTCAGGTGCATCCTGTTTCCCCTGATCATCCTTGAGATGTTTCTGCAGCTTAATTGGAGACCACCTGTGGTATATTCAGTTGGTTGGACATGATTTGGAAAGGCACACACCTGTCTATATAAGGTACCACAGTTGACAGATCATGTCAGAGCACAAACCAAGCATGAAGTCAAAGGAATTGTCTGTAGACAGGATTGTCTCAAGGCACAAATCTGGGGAAGGTTACAGAAAAATTTCTGCTGCTTTGAAGGTCCCAATGAGCACAGTGGCCTCCATCATCTGTAAGTGGAAGAAGTTCGAAACCACCAGGACTCTTCCTAGAGCTGGCCGCCATCTAAACTGAGCGATCGGGGGAGAAGGGGCCTTAGTCAGGGAGGTGACCAAGAACCCGATGGTCACTCTGTCAGAGCTCCAGAGGTTCTCTGTGGAGAGAGGAGAACCTTCCAGAAGGACAACCATCTCTGCAGCAATCCACCAATCAGGCCTGTATGGTAGAGTGACCAGACGGAAGCCACTCCTTAGTAAAAGGCACATGGCAGCCCGCCTATAGTTTGCCAAAATGCACCTGAAGGACTCTCAGACCATGAGAAAGAAAATTCTCTGGTCTGATGAGACAAAGATTGAGCTCTTTAGTGTGAATGCCAGGTGTCACGTTTGGAGGAAACCTGGCACCATCCCTACAGTGAAGCATGGTGGTGGCAGCATCATGCTGTGGAGATGTTTTTCATCGGCAGGAACTGGGAGACTAGTCAGGATAAAGGGAAAGATGACTGCAGCAATGTACAGAGACATCCTGGATGAAAACCTGCTCCAGAGCGCTCTTGACCTCAGACTGGGGCGACAGTTCGTCTTTCAGCAGGACAACGACCCTAAGCACACAGCCAAGATATCAAAGGAGTGGCTTCAGGACAACTCTGTGAATGTCCTTGAGTGGCCCAGCCAGAGCCCAGACTTGAATCCGATTGAACATCTCTGGAGAGATCTTAAAATGGCTGTGCACCAACGCTTCCCATTCATCCTGATAAAGCTTGAGAGGTGCTGCAAAGAGGAATGGGCGAAACTGGCCAAGGATAGGTGTGCCAAGCTTGTGGCATCATATTCAAAAAGACTTGAGGCTGTAATTGCTGCCAAAGGTGCATCGACAAAGTATTGAGCAAAGGCTGTGAATACTTATGTACATGTGATTTCTCAGTTTTTTTTATTTTTAATAAATTTGCAAAAACCTCAAGTAAACTTTTTTCACGTTGTCATTATGGAGTGTTGTGTGTAGAATTCTGAGGAAAAAAAATGAATTTAATCCATTTTGGAATAAGGCTGTAACATAACAAAAGGTGGATAAAGTGATGCGCTGTGAATACTTTCCGGATGCACTGTACAAGGGTATTTACAACAGAAGAGTACAGAAGTTATTAATTTTTTGGAATTACCAAAAAAAAAGCTTACCCTTGGAGTAAGCAGTTTGTCTTCAAATAATGTGTTGAAGGAGTGAACTAAATGTTTCAAATGATCTAAAGAGCAGAGAGGAGCAAATATTCTAGGTGAAAATCAGGCAATTTTAAAAATAGGGTAAACCTCAATATTGAAACAGCAACACTGATGTACAGTCATAGCCACACGTTTTATTGAATGCTTATTGCTTCTCAAGGCGTTATTTTTTCTGCAAAGTATTTTTTCCTTCTTCTTGTAAAATCCTTCTTCTGTTAAATAAGACGACTGCCCGACACCTTGAGACAGTGCTTTCATGCTGGCACATCTCAATGACAAATGCATCTTAACAACAAGAACGAGAAATCATACAGTTCTGAATATGTCATCAATATAAGCAAAACAAAAGAAAAGATAAACATTGTGTAAGAAATAAGCATAACAGAGTGAAATAGTGGCAAGTCATTTTTTCTTTGTGACATATTTGACATTCAGACGCACTCAACAACTGCTGTTACACAATATGGCAAAATTCTGGCAAACAGCTGTAGTAGGCATTTGGTAGCTGTTATAAGAGCTAAAGTAGGTATAAACAGAAACAAAATATAAAATTGGTGAAATCACAAAATTCATTGGATACTACATGATTCTCTGTAGTGCCATAACTATTTCTTAAGCACTGGTAAAGCATATTTTTCAAGCATTAAAAAATCAACCACTGGCAATATGCAAATATTTTTACTGTAATAATTATTTAAAAAAATATCTCATGTACTCCTTAAATATAATCCTTAGCTCTATTTAAGGTGCTTGAGTTATTAATTTTAAACTTTCCACTAGAGCCAGGACCTGAAATACTACAATTTCCAGAACCCACTGTATTTATAAAAGAACTCTAAATTTGGCACCAATGTGCAGGGCCTGAGAGGACAGAAAGATATGGAAGAAGATGATCTGCTGTGGCAGTCCCTAATGGGAGCAGCCGAAAGAAGAAGAAGAAGTGTTTTTTGATGCCATTTTGAACATTAGCTCAGGTGATTTTCTGAATTCCGGATTTTCCTTTTTTTTGTGAGAATATGCTTGTCCAGAAGTGAATACAATTGTAAAATCATTCATTACATTTATTGCATCTGTTACATCACAGTCCTAAACAGAGTTTGAATTCCTGTAAGCTCTAGAAAGCTTTCCAACATGGATATGAACCATGAACAAATTTTAAGATTGCCAAGTAGTGTTGTATAAATCACCATGGAGGAAGGTGTAGAAATGGAAATTGACAATAAATGGGCCCATGATCTGTGAGAGAGAGAGAGAGAGAGAGACCTCAGCACCACAGGAATAAGATTTCAATGGTTTCATTATTTTATAATCACTACTACATTGGCAGGGAGTGAAATCAGTGTGAATGAAACAGTAATTATTTTTCCACAGGACTGTGCAAGCAGAAGTAGTAGAATTAATTCAAATCTGATTCAACTTTGCATGGTTAGCTATTAAAAATAGATGCTACATCACCACAACAATCAGACGAATATTGTTATCACTCTTTGAACCTTTCTTCTAATTAGCAACTAAACTCTGTTGGTCCTAGTCATGACTATTTTTTGATACCAATAAGAAATATAAGTAAAAGAGTGCTTCGGTGAAGCTTCGGAATGAGGCAGGTCCTCTGCAAAATGTTATTTTTAGTTATTTGTATATAATTGGTTGACACATTCCTGGAAGATAACTTATTAGACTGGGATACAGTTATATTATTTACATACATATTTTACAAACTGGGCTCAAATTAGTTAAGTGCCTACTTAGATGTAACAAAATGAATCAAAGGAAAAAGCTGAACTGCCGAGATTGTGATTTAAAATCCACCACTTAAGCCATGACACCATATTGCCTCTCCATTTTAATTTGTCTCCTGACCTAATTACCACCTTAACCACTTTTGTGCTCTCTCTATAGCCTAGCTCATTCATATTGATTAGATTAAAATGTGAATTACTGGTATTGCTCGCTCAAATTAACTGTTCCATTTAAAGATTAACCCATTAAAGGTATAAGACACTCAGCTATATTAAAAGCTTTTATAAAGATTACACAATTTTGTCTAAGAAATATTATATTGCAGTTTTAATCATATTAGAACGTTTTAAAAAAGAAAGATTATCATCACAATCAGAAATCTTTATTTAGGATGTGAAAAGGAGAGTGGACTAATATTTTTGTGCCTTTTATTTTTACATTTTTCTTTTTTTATTCTTCCTTTTCTTAGCTCCCACCCCTCAATGGATTCACAGCCGCTGCAGAATATTCTGGTATACTCCCTGCTGAGATTTTCCTAGTCTAAAAGCCTGAATCTTTGTAAGAATGTAAAAATAGATGTGGAAGAGGCTGCTACCTATGGAACATCAAATGTGAATTCCTTTTCAAGTCACCGAAGTATGTTCCAGTTCAGTTTTTGAAGACACTGCACTGTCAGTACAATGCAAACTTCTGGCTCCATCTGCTTCATTATTTATAAGTAAATTTTGACAATGATGGAGCTGAAATAACTAAAAGAGTACAACTGGACGCCTATCAAGCCTTGACATGCAGATATAGCGTTCATACATATATCACTTTTTAAACTGCAGGCACTGTCTTCTGCATAAAAGAAAAACACTTCAGCAAACTGAAACTTCAGTGACATTTCTTCACTTGCAAATAATAGGATTCTGTAACTAAAATAGCTCTTGGGCACTGAAGGAAGATAAATATTTTTAGTAATTAACAAGAATTTTAAGACTTTCAAAGAAATCTATATTTTAAAATGATAAGCTCAATTTATTACCCTTAAGAATGATATTAAGCTTTGCTTGTTTTATTTTGAAATGACTTGCATTTAGAATAAATGACAAGAAATAAGAAAGTTTTTTTTTTCCTTCTAGTAACATTCTGCATTGGATACTGATACCTAGACACACACTTATCAACTTGTGTCACTACAGTTAAACAGTACGTTATTGATTCATGCTTGCTATGTCAAATGGATTGAGAGTGAGTACAGAATTGGAATTTTAACTAAAATAACAATTCCCATTATGTACACACAATAACCTCTACCATTGCTCAGCCATCACTATGTAAACTAGCGATTTAACAGTATTCTCTTAATACTGTTTCTTCTTCATTACAAGATATGTGCTATGATACATCATATTATTAGAAAAGTTGCAAGGTTGTAGGTAACTTTTAGAGAGTGTGACCATTTTTTTTTGTTTCCAGTATAAACTGGAAAAGGCTGAGGTGGTTATGTGTATATTTGATCAACATCTAACAGCAGAGTGTATTGTACCTAGTGCGCTGATCTATCTCACACTCTCACGTTGTCTCATTGTTCAATTTTCCTATCTGTTTGCCAGAATGATAAGAGGGGCGTTCAATAATTTATCCATCTCAATAGGAAAGAAAAGAGTTTTAATAAATTTGTTTATTTTTCCCTGATAGCTCCATACTTTTCATCCACTTTTCCTGCAATGACTTTCAAACCAGGATGTCACAGCTACCTCGACGTCTTCATCACTTGAAAACCTCTGTCCATGGAGAGATTTCTTCAAAACTCTGAACAAGAAATAATCTGAGGGAGCCAGGTCAGGACTGTGGGATGGATGGTTCAGCTGCTGGAACATTCTCGGATGACAGCCTGTGATTAACTTGACATGTGACCCAGCGCGCTGTTGTGAAGAAGCTAACTTGATTCACACAAGGACTCTCCTGACATCCTGTCTCTTGGAATGTTGGACTCGGGCTGAGCCACAACTGTGCCTGAGTAACCTCAATGTCACAACATGCTCAGACTTGTTTCAACATGCTTGCTACTTTCATTCATACTCAGGTAGATAAATTATTGAACACCCCTCGTAATTCAGGTTTACTGCATATCATCATCTTCTCAAAATTACAGCAAATATTTTTTTTTGCTTCTCATTTCTTTTTCAAATATTCATCAAAATTCTTTTCAAAATTACAGTGAAGAAAAATATGTGCTTTATGTTTCCGGTATATGAAAGAAGTCAAACTACACACACATTTCACAGACTTTCCCTTAAGGTGATGGGCCTTTAAGAAAAAGGTAAACACAATGGGATCTCATAGCATGCTAGTGCTGGTATACCTTACATACAGGATAGTTGATGAATGTGTACACTGTGCAGTGAATGCATTTAGGAACATGATGTTCAACACCAAGATCATTTATACACTTCTATCATTTAATTAACACACTCCAGAAGATTGTCTTCAAAACGTATACACCTTTTTCAATACAGATTTTATTAAAAAGCATATCTATTTTCTTTAGAGAACATTAAAAGTGGACCACCTACTGGGGGAGTAATTGGTCCTCCTTTAAAATTCTTCAGGAAAGTGTCAGACTTTAATCAAACTTTTTATCTAGCAGGGCTTTTAAGGTTGTCATGCTGCTGCACTGAGGGAATGGCTGGCTATTTTATCTTAAATTATTCATTCTTGCTTGAAATCAAGGATAAAGCTACAACAACAGTGAAGGTAAAAACACCTTTTTCTACAGTCAAATTATCCTATTGTGCCAACAGGACACTCTGCCAAAGTACAAACTTAATGTGTTGACCATTACTTGTCATATTTGTAAAACTTCCTTTGTCAGCAGCTATTAAATTAATCTTGAAGTCACCAGACAAATTTTCTATCAACCTGTACTAGTTCATGGGCATGTTCAGTCATGAAATTATAGTGATATTATAGTGGTAATAATCTGGATAGCATTTTAGCTTAGGTAATGCTATTGATTACTCATTTACTCTGTTTGTATAGTAAACCTTTAACAAAGGCTTCCTGTAGACTTAATTATCTAAGGCACAAGTAAACAGGTTTTTTACCTCTGTGCAGTATGGTATTTGATATGCTGGTAAAATTACTTATGAATGTGTAGGATTCACAGGTCTTACATTTAAGTGTGTAATAAAAAGAGACGTGTTTCATTTAAGCTACCTCAGACCATTCAAAAGTGAAGTTATTTTAGTAGGATGTCACATTGTACCGATGAATATCCACTTTACTAATGCTTTAAGTAAATGAGTAATAGATGCATTTTTGTAGTACTTAAACTAAAGTGTTACCTAATTCCATGGCCGGATTAAAGTGGGTGCTATTGATGCTGCAGCATTAGGCCCATTCCTGAAATAGGCCCAGATGAAAACAGACGAGAATTTTCTGGAAGCTGAACAGTTTTCCTTTGCTATATTAACCTCAAAATAATTCTTAGAATGAAATTTGGAGGCCGACTTTCGGATGCCTAGACAAAGCGTTACTTATTATACAGTTACTATTGTTCTTTGCGCTGTGACGTAACTATAACGTTGTTGTGTTTATTGTTAATCGATGATTTCAAGTTAATGCTATCAATTTTACGATAAACAGTTTACTTAGTAATTTAGCTGCGTTTTTTGCAATATCTTGGGGATTCTTGCCACTTTATTATTGTTCGGTAAGTGCCATGTAGTAAATTTTTCACCTTGAAAGTTAGTTGTACAGTAAAAATCGATGGCTATTTAAATGGTTATCTGTAAAGGTAAAACTAAAAGCAGGCCCACGCATGTGCATGATGGTGTCCAATGCCTCCGGCGAGCACAGCTTCTCAAAGTTGGGAATAGTCAAAGGAGAGCTGCGGTCCTCAGTGGGGCAGGAAAGACAGACAGACAGACAGACAGAAAAGACAGATAGATAGATAGATAGATAGATAGATAGATAGATAGATAGATAGATAGATAGATAGATAGATAGATAGATAGATAGATAGATAGATAGATAGATAGATAGATAGATAATTTCCAAGGGGAAATTTACATACTTCAGCAGCAGCATACTGATAAAGACAATATTAAATTAAAGAGTGACAACAATGCAGGTATACAGACAATATCTTTGTATAATGTTAACGCTTAACACCAACCCCCCCCCAGGTTGGAATTGAAGAGTCGCATAGTGTGGAGGAGAACGATCTCCTCAGTCTGTCAGTGGAGCAGGACAGTGACAGCAGTCTGTCGCTGAAGCTGCTCCTCTGTCTGTAGAGGGTACTGTTTAGTGGATGCAGTGGATTCTCCATGATTGACAGGAGCCTGCTCAGTGCCCGTCGCTCTGCCACAGATGTCAAACTGTATAGCTCCATGCCTACACTAGAGCCTGCCTTCCTCACCAGTTTGTCCAGACGTGAGGCATCTCTCTTCCTTATGCTGCCTCCCCAGCAGACCACCGTGTAGAAGAGGGCGCTCACCACAACCGTCTGGTAGAACATCTGCAGCATCTTATTGCAGATGTTGAAGGACACCAGCCTCTAAGGAAGTATAGTTGGCTCTGTCCTTTCTTACACAGTGCATCAGTATTGGCAGTCCAGTCCAATTTATCATCCAGCTGCACTCCCAGGTATTTATAGGTCTGTACCCTCTGCACACAGTCACCTCTGATGATCACGGGGTCCATGAGGGGCCTGGTCCTTCTAAAATCCACCACCTGCTCCTTGGTTTTGCTGGTGTTCAGGTGTAGGTGGTTTGAGTCGCACCATTTAACAAAGTCTTTGATTAGGTTCCTATACTCCTCCCTCCTGCCCACTCCTGATGCAGCCCATGATAGCAGTGTCGTCAGCGAACTTTTGCACGTGGCAGGACTCCGAGGTGTATTGGAAGGCTAAGCATGCTGGCGCTTATGAGCATTGAGCATGAGCTGCTGCGCAGCCTTGACTTCACTGACACAATCGAAGAATTTGTGCTTGCTAAGGCTCAAAGAACAGAAATATAAGTAGTTAGGGTGACAATATGCCTAGGTTAAGTTGATCTGGTTTAGCCTTTTCTGCATTAAGTGCACTTTTCAGACAATTGCTATTGAATGTTGATGTTACATAGTTTGATGTTAATCTCGAGTTGTTACGATACTACGTCGTTATTATTATTCATGTTCAATAAAGGCTGGCTGATTGCGTTGCAAGCAATTAAGGCTCCTTGGTCGGTCTGAGTGCGCATGTACGGTGAGGGTCGAATGCACATGCACCAATTCCGAAAAAAAATAGGCCTTTTTTGCGCTGCAGCATCAGGCCCAATTTTATCTTAATCCGGCCCTGCCTAATTCGGTATATTTTTGACCAAAGTGTTAGCATTATAGGTAATGTAGTCATGAAGGAAATTTCAGGGAATATAAATGAAACTTAAAAACAGAAATACAACACCCTTACCTAAGCAATTATGAAAAATCATATATTTTTATTAAATTACATAATGGAAAACAACATGGCATGTAAGATGGTAGTCCTATAGCTATCTTTGACATAACCCATTTACCAGAAGGATGGAGAGTAAAGCATGAGAGCTGTGCAATAGGTCACATTTTCAAGGTCTTATTTTTCTTTCTTTTAAGAATTGACTATGTAACTTCTTTGGCAAACCAAAAAGTGTAGCCATAATTTTGCTTTTTTAAGTAACTCATTTATTTGTGACTATGTTATTCTATTAGCAACATAAAGTGATGCTTGGTTAAGTAATTTTAAGGAAGACCCTTCTTACTTCTATAAATGGTGTTTCTTAAAGTGTACCCTCTCAGTGACAAATTGAATCAATTTGAATTAGGGCTGAAGGTGCTGTCCTTAAAACTCACTGTAATAAAAAGGAACACAAGGCCTAAATTATGTTTTCCAAACTAGTCTAGTATCTCTTCCTGACAAAGTGGAATATGTGAGCAAAATTTAGTTGATATTGGACTAAGAGAATGGAAAAATTGTATAAAGAACACACACAAACAGACTGACCTTTATATATTACTACACAAAGAACCCAATGTTGCCTAGGAATATTTGTAGAATGGGTTAAGGAAAGAAAGAAAAGATTTGTGTGTTTTTTAAATGGTGATCTTGTTGTTACTGCTAGCTGTTTCATCCATCATCCACACTGCTTCTCTATCAATGTCTCTGCTCTTGTGAGTTAGGAATTTTTTCTTTTTGGGTTCGATTGGTTTCCAGAACTGTGGTAACTTCATGCTGGGTTGTAGCCATGAATGCTGTCATGTCAGACTTGTGCCCTTAGTTCAAGGTGGACAGTTCATAGTTGTTAAATTATGAAGAAACACTGTCAAAACACAAGTTAAAAAACAACACTTTGAATGTCCTTTGTGTTGCACTGCACTTCCACTCTACACCAAGCCTTACCTAACACTCCCTGCAAAAGTGCACAATACTTCTTTTTATATCACAGTAGGTAGAAGCAGCACACGACTTTGCCCGAGTAAGTAATGTTAAACTTTGTTCATTTTGTTTGCTGGTCTGCTTTCAGTCTGTTTGGATGTTTCACTTGCTCTGAGCCAGCAGATGGTAGTGGTGTGCAATCTGTAGTACACAGAAAAACAAACAAGAAAAAAAAAACAAGAAACACTGGGTCAAAATTTTGTGTTCCAAAAGTAGTCTATCTTGTCTGTATGGTTCTAGAGAGAAACTATGCAAATACTGGCCCAGATCGGTCAAAAAGTGTAGCATTGTATAGACAACATACAGACAGACAGACATTCAAATTTATATATTATATTATACTGAAAAAATACACACATTGGGAGAATGTGCAAAATTGGTTAATTTTTTTTGTAATATAGTTCTGATTTTTTATATCACACCATCCTGGTGGCATTATTATTGATTCCCGTTGCTAAGACCATTCCCGATTGGGTGTGTCCTTAGAAGTCATGGTCTGTCAATCACAACAACACCTGACAGATGGTCATCTAGGGCTATGCTTCCTTATCCAACTACATTGATCCCAAAATCCCTTAAACCTTATTGAAAATTTTTCTTTGTTTTGTTTCTCTGGTTTTTGAATTCTCTATACTCCTTCTAACTTTTATTTTGTGTCACGATTCTTGGCTTAGGGTACTGATAGTTGTTCTCCTGGTTCTGACTGTCGTTATGATTTTTTGACTATGTCCTTGTCTTCTAGTTGCCCTCTGAAGTCTCGTGCCTACTGGGTATAACTGGCATATTAGAATCTGGCAGTGTACCAAAATTAGTAGCAAATAACATCAAAATATAGCAGTAAAGCAGAAAAATTAAAATTGCACATTAAAAAATAGTTTTATAGTGAATTAGTGAAGAGGTGACGTGCAATTTGGTAGTTGGAAGCAAAGAAACTTTAGATATATCACCGCATTTATGTGGAAGCGCAATGGCAGGGACAGATTAAGACCCTTAGATGCCCTAAGCACTAAGTAATTTTGATGCCCCCTTACACTAGTAATTCAAAATATTAAAACAATAACGAACTAGAAAATAAAATTTTATTTTATTATCGAAAATTCGAAATTAAACCAAACATACTTATAGTAAGAAGGAAAATAATATTTATTTGTGTATGCTTCATTTTATTTTTATCTTAATAATTTTCTCCTACTTTTTTTCCTTGCAAACTCTTTGATTAGATCTTCATAATCAATCTTACGTAACACATCTGCTTCTATACATTACAGAGATAAGGCATCCAGCCTGCGTTGATGCATAGTTGTTCTGAGGGGATTTTTAATAAATTTCAACTGAGAAAATGAGCGCTCAACTGAGCAGTTTGTGACTATCAATGTTAAAAATATATGAAAGGCAATGTGTACATTTGGAAAAGCACACTCAATATTGTCTTCTAAAATTATTTTATAAAGTTTTGCATGACTGAATCTTGTTTTTACATTTTCTGTTGCACTGTACTTATGGAGCACATATAAATGAAACTGCTGAAGTTCAGCTGAGAAATTACTGTTGAAGAGAAAATGGCATCTGAAATTTTACAAATTTTAATGTTTGGGGTCGATTTTAAAGGTTTTTTTTGAAATGTACGGTTTTCATTTTGGCATGAAAACCATAGATTTACCATTTATTTATGGCATTTGTGTCAATTTAGCAAATCTATTTACACATATTCTTAGTACAAGATTTGAAGAATATTTTGTGAAAATTTTGTTAATAAATCTTTATTAGTAAAAAAGTTATAAACAATTTTATCCAATAGTAATCAGCTGTACGATTTTCACTTTTACATAATGTAAATTAATTTAAAAATATCCAAGAATAGAATTAAATAGACTTACCAGAATATTTTTTCCTCAAACTGGGACGATTTTTTGTTTTTGCTTAAAACAGAAAATAACACTTTCTACTCACTAGAAATTTATTTTAAGTTAAATAACAGATAATTCACAAAACACAACAATTACGTGATAATAATTTTTAATCAACTATTAACTATTATTTAAAAATATAAAAACATATTGTTTTGAATTGAATTATTTTCACAATATTTTGACATAACATGGCGTTTAAGGGAATCACCATGAAACGGGAATTCCCCATCATAGATGGCAGCAGTATGCAGAACGGACTGTGTAAGGCGCCATCTACGAACAGTGACGGTATAGGGAGGCATTATTCATTTTTCATTAAATTTTGAAAATGGCTATAAATTTAATTAATTTCTGTGATAAATTTGGCCATGAAAATTTTTTACCTTTGATGCCCTAAGCATGTGCTTACTTTGCTTATATGGTTAATCCAGCACTGTGCAATGGGAAGTGCTACTTTGACAAATGCTTCAGGAGACTGGGTGTGAATCCCATTGTTGTTGCTGTCTGTGTGAAATTTTCATCATGCACATACATGAGTTTTTTCCTATTTAGTCTGAATTCTGCCTACTGCTGCTAATTACAAGGAAAAGAAAACTGTGGTTATGTAGTTAAGATCAAGCTGTTTAATTGTAAAATTGTTAAATTGTTGAAACTTTCCCGATGTGTGTTGATTTTTCACTCCATGAATGCCTCTTCAGGAGCATTTCTACTATAGACTATCAAAAGTCTTTGATCATGAGGTGGGCTCTCTCCTATGCCCTAGAAGGGGTTTTCTCCACATTAATAAGTCAAGCATTTCCAAATTACCTTTAGCTTATGGTAAGGTTGTCAGAATTCCCTGGTAAAAATCTGGTTTTGTCTAATGACTGAAAATGAATTTCTGAACTTTTAATCCACTTTTTAATGATTCCACTTTTTAGAACATTAAAAATATTTATTTACAAAATTAACAAAACAATATGTTGTACTTTGTAAATATTTAGATAACATTTAATTTTAGACACTGAGTGCTACTACATGATTTCCAAAGTTTTTTATTTCACTTTTAAAATCTGAATCTCAAATTCTGCAGTACAGTGAACTGGAAAGAAACTTAAACAAATAATGTACATGACACATACAATGCAGATAATAAAATCTAAAACAGATCTGGAGTGCTGGCTTTGAAGACTTTTTAGAAGGGAAGAGTTTCCTTCTAAGAAGCAAATATAAAAGAGGTGCTCTAATAAAATGATCTACTAATGCCAAATGACAGGGGCAAACTTCTCACTATTTTTTATGTGCTGACTGTACAAGTGGTGCTCAAAGCAAGCTTTGCTTACCAGAAGTGTGAGTATAATCAAGTAGGGTGAGATGGTGAGGTGGCTCCTTTGTGGTGTTGTGCATGAGAGGCATTTTGATTTTACCATTGTGGTACAGATTAAATGCTTTACACAGCTGCAGAAGAGAAAATGCGTAATCACAAAAGTGTAAAGGAGGATTTAGAAAGCAATACTTCTTGTTTTTCACCAAAATACAAACTTCTAGAACCACAAAAACATTTTCATTGACTTTTGCATTTTGCAAATGTGACAATAACCTGTGAATTTTAGATATACTTTTTACAAAACTATATGAAAATCAAAATGTGTGTTTTGCTCATCACTATTTGAAGAATAGGTTCAAGTCTATTATTTTATTATTTTGCCTAAATAATACATTGCCAAGGCTAAGCTTTTGACAAATTTGTCAGAGGTAGTTGCACAGAATCCATTCTTTTGGTGGGGACTCACAGATATACTACCATCTTGTGGCACAGGCAATCTATGAAATCACAGCTGCATTTGAGTAACAAATGTTAAGAGGAGATCATAATTTTGTGCTCTCCTTTCTAAATGGCAGTTGTTTGAATTATTCTATTTGTTGAGAGTTGTCCAGTGGGTCATTGAAGGAGACGACATTGGCGGCTTTTTTAGGCATAAGGCCACATTGCTTAACACTAACATATTTATCTCTTTAAGCTTTAAATTCTAACCACTTCTAACCAATTTTTTATTTTTCTCAAGATCTCTATAAGTGTTATTGGAAAATTAGTTTTTGTACCCAATCTGGTCTATATATGCAGAAATGCATTGATGTTTCAGCAAAAGCAAGCCACATTATTTTAGAAAACTCAGAAAAGGAAATAAAATGAGTGAAAAAACAGTGAGTGCAGAAATCTACACTGCTACTCATATAAATGAATGGCTGCAAATCTTACTGATTAGTTGCAGTTTTTCAAAGCAGTTTTCCATTCATCTGCATGTTACCTTTAGTTTGCAATATTTTTAAAAACAAAAAAATCAATTTTTAAAGATACTTTTCAAAGAAAATCAGAAAGAGCAATGCTCATTTTCAGCCTGGGTCCTCATGTTTCTCCAGGTCTTATTGACCAACTAACTTTTTAGCTTTCCCTCCATTTTCTCTAATGTCAACTTTTTCTCACCTTCTCTCACATTTTCTTCCTTCCTCTTCCCCGGCATTGTTCCCTCTATCCCTCCCACTATATGTTACCTGCTTTTTCTTTGCAGTTGTACACCTGAAGAAAGCTATAAAGCCGAAATGTTGTGCCTTTTACCTTCCTTCATCTCAGCATGGAAATAATCTTTAACCCTTTTATCAATTTGAAATCATAAGAGTTTTAAAACACACAGTACATTAAAAGGTGTTCCCACTTGAAGAGATTAGGGACATGTTTCCCTGCACAACTTCTCTTTAACTAGTTGTGACTGTCATACTTGGACTATTTAGCTTAGCTGACAGGCAATAAACCAAACATTGTTAGTAATTTACTTTTGACAGTATTGTGGTTTGGTTTAGGGGCCTAAAATTATATATAAATTGCAAATATCTCTGTGTGTTTAGTCCTTCTGAGCAATCTGACTGGTCAGTTTGGCTTTGATCTGATTGATTAGTTTCATTGTGTTTGCTGAATCAACATAATTGAGATGGGAAGATCCAAACAAAAGAGGCTGATGTACACAAAAATACAGAGGAAAAACATAGAAGGAACACTGACAGTCACCTTCAAACATGGAAAATACTTACAAGATTATGAATCATGTTTTCACAGCAGGTAAAGAAGGCCCATCTAACATTGATGATAGTCAAACAGTGGACAGGAGGCAGGCAAAGTGCTTTAGAATGACAGAGTTTGAGAAGCAAGCCTTAAATAAATGCAATTGAGGGAGGAAGCACTGAAGCTAAGACAGGTTGGACACACCAGGACACCGAAGAAAGGCACAGGATGAGTGCTGAGGGTACATTTACGACAAAAGATATCAAATACTTTTATTTCATATCTTTTTATCTTTAACGGGTAATATAGCCAGTAATGTATATTTTTGGTAATATTTGTCTTTTGATACAACACAGGAGTGTTAGCATTCAATTTTGGCTAAACATTTGAGTATGTTTTGGCTAGCAGTCAATAATTCCTTCACAGAGACACAAAGAGAGTGTTTTGATATTAATTTTAGCACTGAGCAGATCATTATGATAAATTAAAATTCCATAAATTCTTTACACCAAAGCTCTGCATTTTGTTGCATTAAACTGCCTTTAGCAATGAGTTAGCAACTATTCCATCTGTAGAATTCACATTAATATCTTAAAAATAACAAAGATTTTAAATCTGCCGAGAACTACTGGAGACATTAAGTGAAAAGTAGGTGATTAGCAGGTGCTTAGCAGCATCTTTTTATATCATATATATGTATTGTATACACACACAGAGGATAAATTGTGCTCAAAAGGGGGTGTCACACCAGGGCCGTCTAACAGCATTATATGCCCCCAGGCAAGTAGTGCGCTGGGGCCCATTTTGATAGCAAAATAGAAACATACATAGGCATCAGAAATATCATGGGCCTCTATGCTCCTAAGGCCCCCTGGCCAGTGGCCAATGCGTCCATATATTAAGACGGCCCCGTGTCACACACCAAACTCCAGTCACAACTCACAAGGACCCAAGTTTGAGTCCTAAAATGCACTTTTATTAAGGCACAATACCTCTTAAACGGGACACACTGATCTCCAGGTAATGCCTATATACACACGTTCAGCATTTATCTTCTTCCTTCTTTAGCTTCTCAGCAGGTAAGTGGTGTCCTCTTGAATTCTCCAAATTCCACTCTTGGCTAAGACAATAGGCTTATTTTTTATGCCCAAACGAAGAGTTCTTCTGGAACAACAGTATTGCCTATAGGAAGCACAAGGCGCCAGGATTGGTGACGCTAACTTGGCCCTAGTGGGTGTGTATATGTGAGTGTCCCCTGAGATGGACTGGTGTCCTGTCCAGAGGACTGCCCCTGTCTTGCACCCTGTACCTGCTGCGATAGGCTCCAGCACCCCGCAAACTCGATTAGTATTAAGTGGCCTTAGAAAATGCCATGGTATGGTATAGAATTATTATCTACATACTTTTGAATCAGCAGGGAGCTAGAAGTCGTCCTTGCATTAATAGCTGAGTGGCAGGAAGTTCACCCTGAGCAGAATTGTTCATGTAAGTAAACAAGAGAACTATACTGTTTGTCCCTGCCATTTCAGCCTATTATTTTAATAGACTAGTAGTCTTTTAAGGCTCATCTTTGCATTCAAACAATGCGGTTCTTCAAATTCGATGCAGCTTTTCTCAGTTGTAAGTTTCTTTGCATCTTTCCTATATTAGGATTTTGGGTTACAATGCGGAAACTGACCTCACCCACCCTCCTCTTCAACACACACTGTGATTTTCATAAATGAAATTCCTTACAATTAATTTCAAAGTTGTTTTCAAGTAAACAGCTTTTTAATGTATGAAATAATACAGTAACTAAAAACTCCACCATTTAAAGAGACCTTGACTTCTTGCATGAGAAACCCTTTCTACCATCACAGTTAAACCATTTTGAGATTTTTTTAACATGCTAGTAAATGATGAGGTAGATCAAGTATTATGACTAGTTGCTGGTCCCATCAGGACTGACATTATTTTCCTTGCTGGGCTGACTAATGTACTCATCATACTGTGGTTGGCTAACCTTGACCTTTGCACTCTTATTCTGTTGTACAAATACAGATTACTCCATAGTGTTACTAAAAACACACAGGAAGAATCCATTATACCTTTCCAAAGCCACTAAAATCCAAAACAATAACTGAATGTTTTTGTTTTTAACATTTTTTCTCTGGATTTATGAGGCAAAATAATAAGTTAAAACAGCATATCTTCCAGTGTTATTCAGTCCTTCTTCCATTCAGGGAATTAACTTCTGCAGGCAAAAATTAGAAGTAAAAAAAATTAAACAAATCCTTTACATGCCTCATCAAAAGTCTTTAGCTAAAAGAAAAAAATGCACAAGAAAGTTTATTTTAATTTTTACCATATATACGTGTTCATTTTTCATTTTGTTTAGGTTTAGTTAAACATTTACAATAAATCAGTAATGCATCTTTCCAATAATCATCACCATTATAAAAAAAAAGTTTGGTTACAATTTTTAACTAAAACATGTGCATATTGACAAAACGGAATTACACATTTTAAGGATTACATGACAGAATAAAAGTAAAAAAATTCAGTTTCTTAAATCCCAAATTCAGCTACCCAAAAACTGCTCATATTGACCCTGCCCTGTTCAAGTGACAGCAGGCCATCATTAAACTATCAGTAGACTGCAGTGATTCACTTAGGGCAAAATATTAAATGGAAAACACTCTGGATGAAACAAATTGAATTGTTTATTTTTACCTACCTTAGATTTCCAAGTGTGTCAATTAATCTATTTGACAAAACAAAAAAGAGAGATAATACTTACAGAAATGTATTGTACAATGATTAGGTGAAGTGGCAAGGATGAAAACAGGAATACACTCACAAATGACCATACAAGACTTTATGAGACACTTGCCTTTATACTCTTCATTGTTCCTTTTATCTGGATATTTTCATTGGCTAAATAAAATAATAAAAATAAAAAACTATAAGAAATGTCATGTATGGATTTTTGTATTACTATGCTCCAATCATTAATCAATGATTTCTTTCCAAAAATGAAACATTTTAAATTGTAAGTTAAAAAACAAAAATTTGTTTTTTGTTATTTGTCAGAAATATAGAAACCCTCTACTTCATTACTGTTTTTTTTACATTTTAAATTCGATGCCAAAGGTCCCATCTTTTTACTTGTACAGTAGTACCTTTTGATGTATTCCATTTCAAAAGCAGCTGATAGACAGCAAAAAGGAAGATGAAAGTTGCCACCATAACACCAAAAATCAATAGGATTCTTGATTCATCTATAAGTAAAATGAAATAGAAAAACAGTCAGCTTTGGTTAACACATTGTTTGCCCCAACACAATGGCTGTCAAGGTTTGTAAAGCTTATTTCACTAAGAGGTTTCACATTCTACAGTTTATTCATATGATACAACTATTGAGACACCCAGGCAAAAGTACTGTGGCCAAAGAGAGAGAAAACACTCGTATTTCTTCAGTGGTACCTGTGGACTAAAGTTAGTTAACTCACCTGCTGACACCAGAGTCACACTAATAACAGTTGGCACCTCTAGTGCTACATGGGATACACTACAAGTGTAAGTAGTTCCAACTTCAGCAGTGTCCTGGTTTATCAAGATGAATGCGGAAAGGGAGTAGGTTCCATCAGAGTGCTGCTTATGGCTGGAGAAATAGAACTGAGAAATAGGTGTGGGCTCCTCAGGTGTAGGAGATGAAGGTGACAGTCGGGTCCATTCAACCTGAGTTAGATGGAAGGCAAAAACACAGATGAGACTGAGATGAGGAAGAGATGGAAAGACAGATGAGGCATTAAAAAGAAAGTAATTGGTGGGCATGTTGGGACCTACTATAACATTTAAATTTTGTTCTGAGATAGAGAAACATTACATTCAGAGATCTTCAATAATAAAAGGAAATAAATGATTTCCAATAGAGAGCTGTAATCAGAGCAATCATTTTAAAAGCTTCACAAACACAAAATAGTATTTAGTTAATAATAATAAAAATGAATTTTCAATACTTATTGAGTAGCTGAAGTGCAGAAAACAGAAACTGTGCAAAGAGGTTTCTCACAATGATTGTTTTTAAATATACAGTAGTTATGCAGAGAGAGATGCAGTAGATTTCAAACAATCAAAGTACTTCAAAGCAGGCACTTGGGGACCTTTGAATTTGAGTCATTGTTATTTTGAAAGTGAGCCGAGGTGCTCAGTGTTCCAGCGGTTAGCACTGATGCCTCACAGTTCATAGAACATGAGTTCAAACTGCAGCCTGAGCACTCACTGTAAAATGTTTGCATATTCCTCCCACGTCTGTGTGAGTTTGTTCCAGGTAGTCTGTTTTTCTTTAAATTCACAATTTTGCACTTCACAGTAAGTTGATTTTCACTGTATGAACATGTATGGATATCTGCATGTCTAACATAATGGACGGGACATGCTTGACCCCTTCATTGTGTCCAGTGCATACTCTAAAAACCTGTCAGCTTGTAGTGGTATAAGTGGGTTCAGATAATAGATAGAATAACTAGGTGAATAGAAATATCAAAGTTTCATTGGGCTGAAATATCAATTTTAGTAAAAATCTTTTAATTAAATTAATAAAATTTAAATAAACAAAGGAGGAATTTCCATAAATACACTAGTGAAATTATAACTCTAAATCACATTATCTCCTTTCATCTTTCAGTCTTCAAATTAAAAGAAATAACTCAGTTCAGGTTGTTTTTACACAGCAGGCTATGGTGGACATGTTACAATTGCCTGCCTGATTATTCAGGTTCGTATTTAAAATTCAAACATATCACATATTACTATACGCTGGCCGCCATTATGAAATGACACATATTTGGAAAAAGAAAAAAAAAAAACACAAATATTAATGGGTCAGTTTGGATGTAAATGAATAGGCTTCAGCATCATGGAGACAGCAGCTTATAGTGTAAGGCCTCCAATGTAGATTTCAAAATAAAGCAGTTTTTCTCTTTAAACATTTCTTTCTAATGCAAAGATATTTTGAGGGTAATCAAAATAAATGTTGGGTTCTGAAAAATGATGCTGAAGTCTTCATTGATATACTGATGTGTTTGCAGTGCTGCTGAACACCTTCAAGGCAGACTAACAGGCATCAAAATAGAGTAGGACTTTATATCCATTAGAGCTGTATGAATGCAAATCCAGACCTAAGTAAAGATGGTTAGATCAAATGATTGATGTTGAAATGTTTATAGCAATGAGATAACAATTTCTTTAAGCACAATTCACTTCATTAAAGAAAGCTACTGTGTATCTGGGTGATTAACCTAAAATCTTCAGATGAATCCCACATAAACACAGGCAGAAGCTAAAAACTTTCTATGGAAGAAACCCGGGACTATAATCAGTCACAATAAAGAGACAAACCTGTCCATCACATTGCCATTCATCTTATACTACTAGCTATTAATTTTTATTGTGTCCTACTCCTCAATCAATACCTACAGGTTACAGCTTTATAACCAACAACAACAACATTTATTTATATAGCACATTTTCATACAAAAAGTAGCTCAAAGTGCTTTACATAATGAAGAGAAGAAAAATAAAAGACAAAATAAGAAATTAAAATAAGACAACATTAATTAACATAGAAAGGAGTAAGGTCTGATGGCCAGGGTGGACAGAAAAAACAAAAAAAAACTCCAGAAGGCTGGAGAAAAAAATAAAATCTGTAGGGGTTCCAGGCCACGAGACCGCCCAGTCCCCTTTGGGCATTCTACCTAACATAAATGAAATAGTCCTCTTTGTAGTTCGGGCTTTTCACGGAGTCACTTGATGCTGATGGTCATACAGACTTCTGGCTTTTAATCCATCCATCATTGTTGGAACATCATGGTGCTTTGGGTAGATGGTGGTGGCGCACGCCACCACCAACAGGACACCGGAAAAGGAAACAGAAGAGAAAACCAAGAATCATATTTACCTTTTCCATTGCATTATAAAATAACTTGGATGCATGAGGTTTTATTTTCTAAGATAATCAGTAAAAACATTGCTGAATGGTTTTCTAGAAGTTTAAATGTTGCGGCGGACGCCCCTTTGATACTGGATCCGGGGGAGCAGACATGGAATGCGTGCTACATCCCCCGGAACACTTGGTGGCAGCCCCACTGGGTTGCATCGGGGCCGGTAATATGAAACAGCGAAGCTTATCCTGGTTCGGCTCCGTGGCCACCGCCAGGGGGAGCTGCAAGGCTTCCTCAGCCCATGTGGATGGCAACGCAGCCACACCTGGAAGTGCAGCATAATTGAGGTTAATTACCACCTGAAGCACTTCCGGGTGGGCTATAAAGGGAGCCTGCAGCCACTACTCAGGGTGCAAGAATCAGGAGGAGGAGGACGAAGCTGCCCTGGGAAAAAAGAGTGTGATTTGGGGTGTTTTATTTGTGTTTCGGGACTGTGTGGGGCCACATACTGCTGAAGAAAATAAAGACTTTTTGTTTATTTTGGCTGTGCTTCTGGTGTCAGTCTCTGTCAGGTCGGCACCAACCAAGCGCCGTACTGATGCGGCGGTACATGTGAGTGACGCCTGTACCGTAGAGTATATGGGAGTGGCGAATGAAAGGGCTGCGGTATTGATTGGTTCCGCGCACCGCATGGCCGTACCTCCGACAAGAGACACAGCCGCGATGACTGACAGCGCAGCAAAGGAGTGTGCAGGGAGGCAGCTGCTTGATATTGACTACCAAACAGCCGTGCCCCAACTGCCACCACTGGTCTCACGGGCGTCCAAAGGAGTGCAAACGGCAAGGTGTCCCACTTCTTCCCATAAGGGGACCCAGACCGTCGTTGCACCCCAGAACAAGAAGAGACCCCCGGAAAAGAAGGGGCCTCCAAACAGTGCACAGCGTAAGCCCGTCTGCTTGCAGACAGTGGAGGGCTGCGCTGCGGAGGGGCAGAACCACCAGCCATCCTCAGCTGGGCGATCGTTGGGGCAGGACTACCCGTCCTGTTTCCGCTCCCGCAAGGATCGCACCAGAGGGGAGTGGCGTTACTTTGAATGCAACTGCTGTAGCCACGGCTGGAGGCATTGTCCATGGAGGATGCCTGGAAGACGCGGGCGTCGGGGCAGCACCTCCCGCTCTTGTGCTTTTATTGTTGCAGGATGGAGCCGTGGACAGGGAGACGCTGACTCCCCATCTTGGAGGAGACCAGCCCTCGTGGGACGAGCCGCTGACAGAAAGGCACTGTGGCGGACGGCCAGGGCCCATGCCTGGCTGGGACACCCCTTCGACAATGGATCCAGGGGAGCAGCCATGGGATGCACGCTACATCCCCCAGAACACTTGATGGCAGCCCCCCTGAGTTGCCATCAACACCGGAGCTCATCCTGGTTGGGCTCTGTGGCCACCGCCAAGGGAAGCTGCAAGGATTCCTGAGCCCATGTGGATGGCAATGCAGCCACACCCAGACGTGCAGCCTAATTGAGGTTAATTACCACCTGAAGCACTTCTGGGTGGGCTATAAAGGGAGCCTGCAGCCACTACTCAGGGCGCCAGAGTTGGGAGGAGGAGGACGAAGCTGCCTTGGGAGGAGTGGAGGAAAGAAGAATGTGATTTGGGGTGTTTTATTTGTGTTTCAGGACTGTGTGGGGCCAGTGGGACACGGGGAAGACGTGTCACATGGCTGAAGAAAATAAAGACTTTTTGTTTATTTTGGCCATGCCTCTGGTGTCAGTCTGTGTCGGGTCGGCACCAACCAAGTGCCAATATCACAATGTACTAAATGTCTTCAGAGTGAGCCTGATAACTGGTTTCACTTCCATAAAATAGGATCAGTTTCTTACTAATTGGTATTGTTAAAAAAATGGGGTGTAAATTACAATGTAGCCATCTTAAAAAACAAAACCATCATGCCCCCCTATGACTGATATTTAGAAATTAACAGACTAACTTCTATTTAAAAATGATACACATGCAATCTAAATGAAGAAATTGAATGAAACCCAGAATATTGTGTATGGGAATGCTAAATTTCCAGGAAACATTTATTTCCATTGTCATATACTTCTAAAAGCAAAAGCATTTAAGCCATTAATTTTGTTATGTGAGATGTACACTGACAGATGAGGTTAAGAGATTGATTCCAAGGTAAACATTTCACTTTTGTAGCAACTTACATGACCCTTTCAAATAAAGAAAGAAAGAAAGAAAGAAAGAAAGAAAGAAAGAAAGAAAGAAAGAAAGAAAGAAAGAAAGAAAGAAAGAAAGAAAGAAAGAAAGAAAGAAAGCTAAAATCTTAGGGGCAGCATGATAACCCATATTTTAACACTAGAATAATTATTTTCAACATAGCATAGGATTAAAAATAAAGTATTGTGGTTATTTGCACATAATGAATTTATTTCAGATGTCATAAAGAGGTGGGTCATTCACATTTGTTTGAGCCACTGAGAACTGAGGAACCACCTGGAACCTGATACTGAGAGACATTTTAAATGCAAAAATAAGTAATATTTCTAATAAAAAAATAGGTCATAAATGATAGATATATTTTTTTCTATTTTGTACTCTCAATATCTTCTGCCTATCTGCCATTTATATACTTCACCTAAACAATTCAGGTTAGACATGCTGGTATAAGCCTCCTTAAATCAGAGCTGAATTTGTAAAGGTCAGAACTGTGACTCAACTGTAATATATTTAAATGTGTGAATGAAGTTTTTGACGTAAATGACCAAAACTAAGTCACCCCACCCTTGATGACTTTATGAAATGGAGCACTTCAGCAGGTCAGTCAAAGAAACCAATTACTGTCAGGAACACATGTAATGGAAAAGAATGAATGTGGTCCTTTAATACCCAGTGATTGAAGAGCTCTTAGTTCAAGGGCTGTTCAAGACATTTTCCATATATCTGTGACAGACTGGAAAATCAGAAATGTACACACAAAAAAAAAAAGCAAAAATATGGAAGCAAGACAAGTGTCATGGATAAGCCATGGTTTATGGGGGGACAGACAACTGAGGGTACCTGAACATCCAAAGGATAGTAGCTTGACATATCACACACCACCTTCTCTGTGGCACCATTCTGAAACTGAAGAACCTTGGGGATTAGCTGGACACGTGGTGGCACTAATCAAAGGAAGAGAGAGACATAAATTGGACTTTATATAAAGGGAATAAATAAGATTAAAACTTCAATAAAACTGAAAACTGCTTGGCCTTCTCATAATTTTTTTTTTTTTTGTTCTTTATTTTGCCTTATACAATTTCTTGTATTAGGAATTTGGTAGTGTTCGCATACCCCTTGGGGTCAGAGCGCAGGGTCAGCCATTGTACAGCGCCCCTGGAGCAAATTACAGGTTAAGGGCCTTGCTCAAGGGCCCAGCAGAGCAGTGGCCGGGATTCGAACTGGCAACCTTCGGGATACCAGCGCAGATCCTTAGCCTCAGAGCCACCACTCCGCCCCAAAGTAAAATAGTAAAAAGTATAATATAGTAAAAAAAAAATACAGTGATAAAAACCATGCTACCATGCTATGCAAATTCTGTATGATAAGAAGAATAATTTAAAACATTTACAGTTATTTAGTTGGATGATGTTTTTATCCAAAGCGATTTACAAAAGAGGTAAACATAATCAAGTAACATTAGGCTAGGACCTGTTTGTTCAGCAAGCATAGTAGAACTGGTAACATATTCTACTGAGTTTAAAGAAGACAAGAGACAATCTAATGCATTTCTGGATGCATTACAAATACCACAAATAGATACTCTCAGTGCAGAGGAATTGGATAAACCTTTGGCATTACCAGAATTACTAGATGCTATAAAGTCACTTCAGGGTGGGAAAGCAGCAAGCCCTGATGGCTACCCTGTCGAATTTTATGAGAAATTATCCACTCAGCTAGCTCCCCTTTTATTAGCAACATTAATAGAAGCTAGAGACAATAAAATTCTAATTCAAACTTTTCGCCAAGCATTAATCACCGTCTTTCCTAAACAAAATAAGGACTTATTACAATGTGCATCATACAGACCAATTTCACTTCTGAATAATGATGTTAAGATACTCGCCAAAGTACTAGCTAGAAGGATGGAGAATGTGCTGCCTTCGGTAATATCACAAGATCAAATTAGATTTATTAAAGACCGACACTTAGCTTCCAATCTTCAATGCCTGTTTAATGTAATATATTCACCCACCAAGTCAATCACCCCAGAGATACTATAATCGTTAGATGCAGAAAAAGCATTTGATATGATTGAATGGAACTACCTTTTCACTACATTGGAGAAATCTGGATTTGTCCTGAACATTTGTGCATGGACCAAACTACTGTATAACAATTCAGAAGCTTCAGTTTGTATTAACAACATTAATTCAGGCTACTTTAAACTAGAACGTGGTAAGGATGCCCCTTGTCACCGCTACTTTTTGCAATCGCCATTGAACCACTGGCGGTTCACTGTTGAAATGCTGATCAGATAAATGGGATTATCAGAGAAGAACTTGAACAGAAAATTTCTCTATATGCAGATGATATGGTACTGTATATAACAGACCCACAAAATACTGCGTCTGCAATCCTAACAGCACTAACAGAATTTCAAAAGATTTCTGGTCTCAGAATTAGTTTTAATAAAAGTGTGCTCTTTCCAGTGAATTCTCAAGCTCACAATATTAGATTGGACACCTTCCCTTTTATAATTGCAGATCAGTTTAAACACCTAGGGGTAAACATCACAAGTAAACATAAAACTCTTTATCAACAAAATTTTGCTGTTTGTATTCAAAAAATTAAGCAAGACTTGCATAGATGGTCAACTCTTCATCTCACTTTAGCTGGAAGAATTAATATTGTTAAGATGAATATCCTTCTAAAGCTTCTGTTTTTATTTCAAAACATTCCAATATACATCAATAAATTGTTTTTTAAGAAATTAGATTCAACCATAACCTCATTTATTTGGAATTCAATACATCCATGTATTCAAAGACTGACCCTACAAAGACCTAAGGCACAAGGTGGCATGGGTCTACCTAACTTTCAATTTTATTACTGGGCAATAAACATACAAACTATAAAAACCTGGACATGGACACAAATAGATGAGCATACACAGGCTTGGTCCACAATAGAAATAAAATCCTGCAGTACTTCTTTATACTCCTTGCTTTGTACCCCAATAAGTACAAGTTATCATCAATATACTAACAACCCAATTGTGCTTCACTCACTCAGAATATGGAACCAATGTAGGAAGTATTTTAAGATAGAGAAGCTTTTATCTGTGGCACCTATGCTGAGAACCACATTTTTTCACCCTCGCAAACATGCAGTTTTTAATATCTGGAAAGCATTTGGGATTAAATCACTTATAGATCTCTACATAGACAACGTCTTTGCATCCTACGAACAATTACATTCCAAATTTAAATTTCTAGCAACATATTTCTTTCACTACCTTCAAATTAGAAACTTTGTTAAACAGAACCTGCCCAATTTTCCTCACCTCCCTCTATGCTGTAAAAAATATTGCTCAGTTTCGAGGACTCAGACAGCATTTCTGCAATATATGAAACCATTTTACAGTCCCACCCTTTCAAAGATCCAAGAGGACAGTGGGAAAAGGATCTATCACTCAATATCTCAGAAACGGAGTGGAAGGTAACAATGCATAGAATTCACTCAAGCTCCATATTTGCAAAGCATACAATTATTCAACTCAAAATTATATATCAAGCACATCTCTCTCGTTTAAAATTGTCCAAAATGTTTCCAGGGCAAGATCCAACCTGTGAATGCTGCAATCAAGTCCCAGCCTCACTGGGTCACATGTTTTGGGCCTGCACCAAATTAACATCATTCTGGACCAAAATGTTTAAATGCCTTTCAGACAGCCTTGGTGTCACAATCCCTCCTAACCCATTAACAGCTGTGATTGGTGTACTCCCAGATGGGCTTAAAGTGGAGAAGGACAAACAAACTGTGATTACCTTTACTACACTATTGGCACGTAGACTTATCTTGCTCAGCTGGAAGAATCCTAACTCTCCTTTTTTTTTGGCAGTAGGTAACTGATGTTATATACTATTTGAAATTGGAAAAAATCAAAATCTCAATTAGAGGATCTGTGCAAAACTTTTACAAAACCTGGCAGGATCTAATCAATAACATTTTAGAATAAGCTTTTAAAGCACTGAGGAAGCAGATTAACTTCCCATTTCTTTTTCTTCTCCATTTATCTTTATTCACTTATTAATTCATCTATTTACTTATTTTTACTAGCTCTAAGTTTTACTCTGCTGGCCATGCTCTCTTTCTCAGGGGCGGGGGTTGATTTGTTTTTTTTATCAAATTTTTGTAAAATTTGATCTATTTGTATGGAATGTTGTGTGATTACAATAAAATCAATACAATTTAAAAAAAAGAACAGGTAACAAAAGATTAATGCCATAAGTGAAAGGATGTAATTACTAATAAATTTAAAATCATAGGTTACAAACAATAAAGCAATTAAACTTAAACTAACAACAAATTAACTAGCAATATAAAATATCACAGAAATTTTGAAGAGTTTTTTTCCATTCAATCAGACAGATATTCACAGAATAGATGGGTTTTTAATTGCTTCCTGAATACAATGAGGGTGTCAGCATTATGGATGGAGGTGGGTAGCTTGTTCCATCAACTAGGAACTACACAGGAAAAGAGTCTGGATTGAGACTTGATATCATGCAAAGCCAGCTTCACTAGATACTGTTCACTAGCAGACCTGATTGGGCTAGAAGGAGTATACGGCTTCACAACTGTCTCCATATAGTTAATGCTGACCCACTGACTACTCTGTAGGTAAGCATCAGGGATTTGAACTTGATGTGTGCTGCTACAAGGAGCAAATGTAGCAACCTAAACAGGGGAGTGCCACTTGCCCATCTCGGATGGTTAAATACAAGATGGGTCACTGAATTCTGGACCATCTGCAACTTGAAAACACATGCATGTACTCCTGTCAGAAGTAAGATGTGACACAACCAAAGCCTTGACCAGATGTTGTGCTGCATACTCTGTAAGATAAGGTCTGTATCACAGCGTGATAGTGTATTACATTCACCATTAAAATGAAAGAATGAAGAAAGTAAAGTGGCTCAGCAGTGTACAAACAAATCACCTAAATTTAAAATTCTCCTCATGTGTTCTTTGTTTATCTCTTAAAACATGAATACAATTTTTACTAATTTAAATAACTAAATCAATCTCCATAAAAACAAACTAAAAGGACATTTTCTTTGACAATTTTACAAATATTTTTTACACAGTGACTTCAATTTATTACCTCATCAAATTAGGAACATTCTGGCACAGGAGGTAACTCCTTCATGTACATACAGTAATAAATAAAATGCTGAAATATGAATATGGTTGTGTGAAGACTTAATTGTATGCCATAAAAATAATATTGTAATGTTTTTGGATCAGAGCAGAGATATAGACAAGTTTCTCTGGTCTTTGCGAACTGTCAGAAGGGATGAACCTACATGGAGATATTAGCACAAAAGCAGCAAGTGCTAGGTGTAGGATGTGTGAATATATCACTTACCTACAAGCACTTTGCAGAGATTTCTCCATTTCTAAGGTCCATTGGTCTGAGTGTGTGGCTGCTGGCAAGGTTCAGGTAGGATCTTTGCATTTGCCAGGCTTATGAAGTTGAGAAAAGTATGATAAATGGTGTTTCCACTGATCTCCGGTAAGTGATGTGAAGAGGACCTTTATGTGTTAATGTGCCAATATGAAGAAGATAGTGATTTTAGTAGCAGAAGAATTAGCGGTCTCTTTCAGGACCACCCATCAATAATTTAATAACCAACTTGTGATAAATCCTAGTTTGAAGGATTTAAATGATTTCTTGAACATTCTTTGCTGTTGTAGATGTTTTGTAGCATTTTTACATTTTTGATTTATCATTATGATGGTAATGTCATCTTGGTATCATCTTGAATGGATGTTCCACATTTGTATGGTATCTTTACATTGCAGCAGTTCTGTTGTTTGTAAGAATGGTGTCCATGGCTAGCCATGTGATTGAACGATATTATGATACAATTTGTCACTCCGGCATCCAGTCTCATGTTACCTGATCAGTGGATAATTTTAAGAAAAAAAAACTACAAAGATCATTAACAATAGCAAGGGACAAAGCATCTAGGCTATCTATCTATTGATATCTATTGCTGTCTTCTTGGGCTGCTTTCTCTGAAGGTTCACCATGCACTTGGCTTCCTCATCCACTCTCTGCAACTACGTGAGATGATCCAGTGTCAGGATACTCACTTGCAGCCATGAAGCCAGGTCCCTGGACTTTAGCAATGGGAAATGCTAACAAACTGTTTGTAGATAAATATACTATCTGAGTGGTCCTCCCACACTCTGCACTTGCTCCTTTTATGCCAGCTTCTCCAGGTAGCTCCACTTCCTTTGAATGTTCACAACATCTGAGCAACTAGTCTCTCTCCAGTCCAACAAACAGATGTTATAATATAAACCCACAGGAGCAATGATTATGGAATTAAACACTGGTGTCTGCAGCTTTCTGGCAGCAGTACTATCTGGACTGGACTATTATGCTGTCATTATTATGTTTCAGGATACATTGTGTGAAGTTGAGCTTGGGAAACAGTGCATATCTAACAAATCTATTGATAATAAAATTTTTTGATAAAGTCAAAACATATAGTACTGTAGATAACACAGTACTAGATTCAAGAATAGTATAAAATTAGTGGAACTTCATAGAATGCCCTGATTTAGCAGTGCAGAGGCAAATAAATAAAAAAAACTAAAGAGTGAATTAATTCTGCCCCTCCACATTAATTGCTGAAATTAACAGTGCTTTAGTTTTTGAAATATAACTTGTTTGCTTCATGTTAGAAGAGACACAACAATGTCAATGCAGTTTTTCATTAACAGCCAACTGATTAAATATGTACTGTTGATTGAATATAGCTAGCAGTCAATGAAAACAAATGAGAGGAACAAAATTAGATACGTTTTAAATGAGCATTGTTAAATATCCTTACAACCAGGCTTTCATCTTAGAGAACTACATACTGCTTTGAATACAACATCCTTTGAATCTGGTTGTCATAGGTACTCGTGACACTGCCAAAAATAACTGAGCTAAACATCAATAAGGTATAAAACAAAATTAAACAACATTGACAACTTAAAAAGATGTGACAACTCAGCACTTTAAACTGATACCATGTTTGGTTTTGTTTATTCATTGGTCAAATCACTCCTGAAATGCCACTCCCTTACTCTCAAAAATAATGTTTTTTTCTTTAGAGTATTTCAACCATGCCTTCTCTCCATTAGAGACACATCACTGTGATTCATTTATGACCTCCACTTCTAGTCAGTGATTAAGCCCTATTGACTGCAGGTCAGGTCAGTGAGCAAGTAACTGAATTTATCTCTTTGAGGGCTGAATATTTTTTCTAAAAAAAACTCAGTTTTCTGAAAAGCACACAAAGCAATGGTTTCACACATAAAGCAACATAATACAGTATGTCTGTTGCTGTGTTCTGTGGCTGCTGTTGGTTTTGCATCTCTGGCAGCAGTAGCTGCATGGGGGTGGCTCAATGGCCAACACAAATGTGTGGCGGGTCTGCTGCCTGACTGTATTCACACGGCAGGTGAGCGGTGGTGGCAGTCACAGTGTGACACAATCCGGTTTGTACCTCTAGTTATCGTAAATGGCAGTCCTCCCAGGAAAATGTTCCTGTAGGCACATCAGCTTCACGAACATGTTCAGCACCACGATCAGTTGATGCTGGTACCTCACTTTTGTTTTCAATCTCCATCTCCAGATCACTTGTATCAAGACTGGAGTCCAACAAGTCAGAGTTCAATTCAGCTATAACAAGAAAAATGTCATCCACAGAGTATTTTGCTCTGCTCATTCACTTTGGTCTCTCACCAGATGTCAATGTCATTTTAGAGGTTGTTTGCTCTGTGCTACTTATGCATGTGCAGGGAATCAAGGACAAATCAACAAAGCTAACTTTCCTTCTACCAACGACAGTAAAACTGAAATATACTGGTGAGTTCTGTTGCAATTTACAGTTGATTGGCAACCTCTACCACTGAATTTCAACAAAAGTTGACATCCACCCTCAAGGAGTTAAACACCCAGACAGTGCTGTTCACCACAACTGAATTACTTTCACATTGCTATTTATTTGCTAAGCAGACACTTTTATCCAGAGTGACTTACAAAACAGGTCCAACTAATCAAGAAAACATTAGTCTACGGACTGTTTGAGAGCATGTATTATAGAACAAGCGTATAAAATTGATCATCACAAGTGATGAGATCAGAACAAAAATCAAGCAAGTTATAATTACTAGGTTACAAAATCTAACAGCTATTAGTTAAGACAGAAATACACCCAACAAGATATTCTTTAAATGCTAGTTAGAACACATTAAGGAAGCTCGCATTTCAAATATTGGTGGAAAGCTTGTTCCACCAACCAGGAGCTGCACATGAAGATTCTGGACTGAGATTTAATGCCACACAGAGATGGAATCACCATACACTATTAATTATCAGACCCAAGTAGTCAAGAAGGAGCATAGGACCTCACAAGTGTCTCTATATACAGCATATAGGTGCTTATCCACTGACTACTCTTTAGGCAAACATCATGGATTAGAACTTAATAAGTTCTACTACATGGAACCAATGTATAGATCTTAAAAGAGGAGTGACATGCTAATCTCACCTGGTTGCAGTAGAGGTGAAATAGTCTAGACATGACACAACCAAAGCCTGAACTAGTAGTTGTGTCGCATACTCAGTCAGATATGGCCTTATCTTGTGGATACTGTATACAGTGAATATATAAGATCAAGACCACCATAGCAACATGGTACCTGAAAAACAGCTTTTCATTGATCATCACTCCAAGGTTGCACACAACAATAATGTATTTCTTGTATAGCCCAAAATTACACAAGGAATACCTCAATGGGCTTTAACAGGCCCTATATTTTGACAGGCCCCCTAGACTTGACTATCTAAGAAGACAAGGAACATTTCCCAAAAAAACATATCAGGGAAATAAATGGAAGAAATCTTGTGACAGCCAATTCAGAAACGCCCTACCAAGCAGGTTGGTCATGTAAAGAGTTTCAAAAAATGGGGTAATTACAAAAAACAAAACAAAATACAAGTTATCCTATTCACTGAGCTAGATGGTCAATCTGTCATTGCCACCTCAGAAATACAATACAATAGTACAAACTACAAGGCAAAATGCAAGAATTGATTATACCATTCACTAAAACAGTACTATCACATATGAGGAAACAGATTTGTTGTAATACAACAAAAACAAAGTAGAAACTAATTAACATAAATGAAAAACTTTATCTGTCCATTAGCTAATTGTAGAACCATGGCCAGACTATAGAAAAGAAGTCAGACAAGCCAGACACAGTCAGAGTCCTGGAGACCTTAGCCAACAAGTCACTTCCCCTAGCCATTCTTCAGCTAAGTGGTGGGCTGGTCAATCTGATGAATGAACCCTTCTACCTGATGGTTTGAGTGATCCTTTATCTGAAATTGCTTTTCCATAGACAGGGAAACAACTTGGCAGTAGCATAGTGGCACCAGGTACGACATGAGGACACCGAGAAGAGAAACAGAATGGGGGAGGAGGATTACCAACTTTGATACATTTTAAACAGCAAAGTCTCACTGTATAATATATAGGAGAGGAAGAAAGACATACCATGACATTTTGCAATGCATTTTTCTTACCCAGAAAACATTGTATTCAATCTAGAATCTAACAGGCCTTTCCTCTATACAGTTGTGCACTGATAACAACAACACTTTTGGGTGCGTACTCTTTCTCGTGACCAGATATCTGCACAGTTTGTGTAATCATACTGTTATTGGATTACTTTGATTCTGCCTTCTTTGAGGTGACTTTAAGAACATTATGAGATGACAAATGATGTTTCACAATGCACACTTACCCAAAACCTGTACATTAATGACCTGCTGGGCCTGGAATTGTCCATAAGTTACTAGGCAAATGTAGGCCCCTTCGTCAGCAACTTTAAAATTGGATAAGGAAAGGGAGACATTTTGGTGAGTCCGCACCAAGTCCTCATCCATGTGAGAGTTGTTATGATATGCTTGGCCTGAGGAGTAAACAGCATATTTATAAATAGAGTATTAAAGGCCAAAAGTGCTGTAAGTAGTAACATTCATCAAATGGAGTAAAACATTTAAAAAAGCACATACTGTACATTGATGTTAACATCCCATCATTAATTTAGCAGTTTTCATTTTGAGGTTCTGCTGAGTAGCAGTGCACATCAGCAAATAACTGAGCAGTGAGAGCACCTATCAAAAAAAGGGAATTGCTAGGTTTTTTTTTTCTTCTTGGGTGAAAGGGATTTAAAAATGCTAAACAAAAAGATATTGTCTTGGAATAAGTGAGAATTTATCAATTGACTAGACTTCAATACAGAGGCATTCATTACAGAGTTACATGAATAACAGTAGTTACAGGAAGCCAATCATCAACAAAGGATCGGATTTAGTCCATTGCAAGGCACAGTTGTGAACATGCATACACACTCACACAGCTCCAATAGACAATCAGGTATTAACCTAAGAGGCTACTGAGATACAAGTTCCTTGTCAAGATCAATGCAATTTCTTGTCTAGAAAATACATTTCTTCTTGTGTACGTGAGATTTTCTTTGTGACTGTCACTGCTAGTCTGTTTCTGGATTGTTTGGGTAGACCTTTCAACCCTTTATCATTATCATGAATCATTTTGGATAATTTTGTACAGTATAACACAACTTAATACTTTTAAAATTGAGCAAAAATTGGAAATTTGTTAATATTCATTTGTGTTTCTGCTTTTGAATTTCAGCAAATGAGCAAATGATGTTGAGACATCTTTTAATTCTGTCATTTGGTGGTTGCAAGTAGGGCAATATTATTTTCTAAAATATTGTCATGACTGGTGCTTGTTGCCTAATATAACGTACCTGATCTTCCTTCTGTGCAGCTTCAATGATCATTTTTCAGCCTTGTCTCCTGCCTGTACATTCATGCCACTAGTGCTGCCTCATACCACTTTTCAGAGGCAACATTATTTGACCTCAATTTCTAAATTTGTGAACTGAGGCAATTCAAAAAAGGATCCTTCCCAAGACCGCCATCAGCCATGTATACAGACCCATGAATTTAAAAAGAAGGGTGGCTCCCGTAATTTCTGCTCTTCAAGTGTTTCATTATCATTTCTCTCTTTGTCTCACTTTCTCATTCATACTCTCTATCACACATACAAACACACACACAACCTGTCTAGGCTTCTCTTGATGACTCCACCCTTCAGACAGGATCTCTCTCCCAGGCCTATGTATCACCACTAGAATTTTCATCCTGAATACTCTACTGATACAAATAGCGACCATACCAGATGGGATCGCAGGTCACCAGGGATTTGTGGCAGCTGTTATTACATTACTTGGCTGTCCCAGACTTTGCCTGAAATCTCAGTATTTCCTTGTGCTATAGCTCATACTTGAATTATCTTTTCATCTATCCTATAATTGTAAAGCCTATTATAAAAGGCACTGTGTACAAATGACTTTTATATTCTTACCTATTCCCGTTACATTTGGTCCACTCTCCAAAGTAAAGATTTGCCTCCCATGACCCTTGTATTGTAGACGCCACTCCACAAAAATATCCTGGTTGTCCTGTGCTGCTCTGAACCCACAGTCCAGAAATACAGAACCCCCAATAGTAGTTGAAACCACAGGAGCCTGGGTGAACACATTATACTGTACTGGAAGAAAAGAAAGAAGCAAGCAATAAGAACAAACATTAGCAACTTTCCAGGATTATTATTTTTAATATGCTGCCTGTTATAAATGCTTGCTAATAAAACACTAAAGCACCATATCAGATGTAATTTCCTACACTCAGAATGTTTAATTACAGATCAGTATTGAAAACATAATAAGGGTTCTAAGTATATCAGATAACATTTTTCATTTAAAAATGTTAAATATTCAAATATTCTTTACTTGCTTAATGTCTTTAATCATTAATCTTCCAGATCCCAGCACACTGCGTGACTGTGAGTGGTTGTCATTTCGAGGTTTTACAGGAATTTCTTATTGGTATGTACACATTTGTCTTGAATGATGAAAGATGTTTAAGGATTTTTGTAGCTTCAGGACATTTTACCAATCGTGTTGGTGTTACAAAGAGTATTCCATGAAATTTTTAATTCTGGAGCCTCCGTCCCAGCCATGGATCTATGCTGCATCACAGTAGTGGAATATTACAATTAATTGACTACATAAGAACAGACAGAGACAGCTGTTTACTTACTGCAACTATACACAATAGCAACTGCATAGTATTAGCTCCACATTCATAACTCCTGGTTTATTTCTGAAACACACACTTTTCAGTAAATAATATCAATATATTAATTGGTACAGGAATGCATATTAGTTATATGATAAACAGTGAACCGCTGAATACAAAAGCATCCACACTTGAGCACGAGGACTATTATTAAAACATACTATATCTCAGTCATTTTCTTCTATTTAGTCATTAAATAAAGTGCAGTCAATCACTGAGCACAGAGTTCAACCTTAAATAAAATGGCTGCCAAAAGAATACCATGCCTCTCTGATATTTAACATGTGTGCTTGAGCCACATCTTTATATATGCGTGGTAACATAGCAGTCATTTCTTAAATTGTAAATCTTGATGAAGTTACCAACATGCCAATCTATATATATATATATATATATATATATATATATATATATATATATATATATATATATGTATATGTGTATATATATATATATATATATATATATATATATATATATATATATATATATATATATATATATAAGACAATATATGTGTGTGTGTATGTATGTATGTATGTATGTTCCACCATCACTTCCAAATGGCTGGAGCAATTTTCATGAAACTTGATACACATGTTTCTCATTGGTCGACTAAAAATACTGTAGGGTGAAATCAACCCTAACCCGCGCCCTTCTGGGTAGGGTGCGGGATGTGGGGTGATCTTGCAGTTTTGTATGCATGTTATCATGCAGTTGATACTCAGAACGACCAGCAGAGGGCAAACTGGAGATGACTTCCAGCATTCTTTATGTTTGAGCATCACCACGCCCCTGTTGCTTTTGAAATTAAATAGAGTTGGCCGGGTTGGCATTCCAACTATTTTTGTGACTCATTCTGTCTTTATACAGTATAAAGCAGACTGTAACAAGCTTGCGGTCTTGTATGTATGTTATCATCCAGTTGACGCTCAGAACATTTCTATTGTGCTCTGTAAAGAAAACTAACAGTGTTATCATGAAAAATCTGTAGTATTATTTGTTTCTTGCTTAATGTTTGTTTTTGTTAACTATATTTTCATTTTGCATTATTCTTATTGTAACAATGTTGTAGTGGTAATAGAATTAAATCAGCTTAATTATAATATTAATTTAATTGACTTTTTTTATATCAAAAATTCTGCATGTAAAAACGTATTACTACACTACAAAACAAAAATTAATCTGTCAAAATACTTTTAAAAAGGCTTAGTTTTTCCAATCATTTTTACACTACTTTGAACGTATTTCGCGATTATATTTTGATTAAAATATGCTAGCTATTATATTATATATAAGATAAGTAAGCAATTTTATTTTAATCTACCATAAACATCCTATAATTATTTTGTGGATTCAGCGGCTCTCTTTGCGATTTTTGTTTATTCGTTAATGAACTAAATATCATTTGTTATGCAACATCGTAGCTAATGTGTTTGTGTTACAATTTATTCGTAAAAAATCATCAAGATTAATGATGTAACTGTTAGAAGTTGAATATGGCAAGGCCTACTTTCTCTTTTTTATCCTTCTGGGACCACTCATAAAAATGTGTCTGTTTCTGTTCTTTACATTGGAGTTTGCTTCAAATTTTAAGTATTAATTTTGGATGTTCGGATCAGTCAGAGAGTGGAAGTTTGGCTCAGTCAGTCTCAAACACTGCCTGAACAAAAATATATTAAATACTAAAGAAAGACTATCAAGGAATGATCATTACTGTAGTAACTTCTGACGCGTTTTACATAAAGTTCAGTATACAAATATTCATTGTTCACGGTTAATGTAACCAATTTACAAATAATGCAGTATAGACTTTAGTGTACCTGTGTATAAGTAAAAAAAAATGAGACTAGACTGGTAGTTTCATCACTGGTTCCTGCTTTCAGAGTTGTCTGTTGAGTGGCACCTTATTTGGATATTAAACATAAACAAAATATATTTAACAATAACATAAATGACAAACATTAGAATGCAACTGAACTAGAACAAATGTCGGAAGGCCTCAGTGCAAATGAAAGCCTAACTGTTGGAATTTGCAAAAAAAAGCACCAGTCATTTCTAAAAAACAGTATTTGAACAGTTGTGAAAAACAAATATTTGCTAATCTGCTTTGTGAGCACGCAAATAGTATATTTATAAAGTGGGATATGTGTATAAAACTTTGCTGAGATTGGATCAAGGATGTGAAATTGTAAGAACAAACACACACACACACACACACCCATGCGCCCATAATGAGCTTTATACATAAGAAATACGATATGATCATCATTGACTACATTATTTATCTTACCATGTGCATGTTTTAAATGTATTCACTGACATGTATATTTACAGTGACCGAGAAATAAATACCACTTAAAATCAATGTAATTTCAAAAATGATAATATCAGTGCCACATGAATTAGTAAATATCAGTATTATTCAGGATGTTTTCATTTATATAAACTGTCTAACACTGCCTTTATATCATTTCAAATCAAATCTGTCACAAAATCACTTTGGAAGGGTTATAACATTTGATCATGTGAGATTTGTACACTCCATTTGTGCCAAACATTTGTGGACGCCTGACCAATGGCATTATTCTGGAGTTGCTCCTAACCTCAAACAGAACAGCCTCTTCTGGAAGGGCTTTCCAAATGATTTTGGAGTGTGTCTGTGGGAATTTGTGCCTATTCAGCCAAAAAAAAAAACATTTGTGAGGTCAGGTATGAAGCTGGATGAAACAACCTGGCTCACAATTGGCATTCCAGTCCATGCCAAAGATGTATAATAGGGATAAATCTTCTGAAAGACAAAAAGGTCCTTCCTGAAACTGTTGCCACAAAGTTGGAAGTGCAAATCAGTCTAAAATGTCTTTGTAGCATTAACAGTACCTCTTACTTAAACTTGGGGCCTAGCCCAAACCCTAAAAAACAATGGTATTGCCATTTTCAAAAATATGAGGCTTTCCTTTGATAATAAATGTAGTGTAATCAGTTGATTTCAGATTTATTCTTACGTGTAAACACAACAGTGGAATTTCTATTTGCATGTTTGACCAAGACTCACCACTGAGTTTGTCCAGAGGCCTGAATCTCATATCTTAAGTTATATAAAATACCATACCATACAGTTTTCTAAACCCACTGAGTCTTGAGCAGTGTTGTGGAGCCTATACCAGAAAGCATAGACCTCAAGGAAGGAACAATCCCAGGACAGGCCACCAGTACATCGCAGGATGAATGCAGTCACGTATAAGCACACTAGGGGCCATTTCAGCATCTCCTGTCCAACCTAACCTGCATGTCTTTGGACTGTGTGAGGAATCCAGAGTAACTGGAAAAAAAAAACAGACAGAACATGCAAACTCCATGTATGGAGGACCTGGGATGCCAACACTGGTCTCTTTACTGTCAGTCATCGGGTCTACCACTGTGCTACCCTAATAAAAAATATAATATAAAAAAAATATAGGTAGTGATATAGTATAAGTAGAACAGGAAGTACAGTTTCATGAAATTGAAATTAAAATGTGCTGAATGTGCAAATTTGCAAATGCAAAACTCATTTAAAAAGAGTTTTTTTTTTTTTTCTCGGGGGAATAGGAAGAAAAGAACATTGCTCCTTAATGGACAGGCAACACTGTACATCTCTTTTTGACCCAGGCACTTCTCATAAAATGGTACAGATGAAAATAAATGGGAGAAGAGTTTCTTTCAGAAATGTAACATGAATAAACATAACACATGATGTGACAAAAATATGCACTCTTAGACAAAAGGCAATGGAATTATTATATAAAGCTGAAGTCTAATTAGGGTATTCCAGACCTCTCTTGAACCCACCCCATATTTTGCACCTTTACCTTTATACTATAAAAGTATTATGCTATATGTAATATATAAAACTGAATGTGTATTTGTGAGTGTTTGTCCAATATGCAATTGCACACCGCTGAGATGATCTCCGCCACATTTTGCACAGATTTTTCAATAATACAGGGGAAGATTGTAGGCTATATTTCCTTCCGAAATTTAGTCAGTGCCCACACCCTGGGCAGCACTGTGTACCCCTGCTTGTATTTCTCTGGTATGCAAATCCACACTATTTACACTACAGTATCTCTATCACATTTTGCACAGATTCCCTATTTTTATAGTGGAACATCACAGGCTATTTTTTATTCTGGAATTCATTTAGTTCTACAAATGTATGTATCTCTGAGTACCCTGCCTGGTAACAATACAATACAATACAATACAGTTTATTTTTGTATAGCCCAAAATCACACAGGAAGTGCCGCAATGGGCTTTAACAGGCCCTGCCTCTTGACAGCCCCCCAGCCTTGACTCTCTAAGAAGACAAGGAAAAACTCCCCAAAAAAAAACCTTGTAGGGAAAAAATGGAAGAAACCTTGGGAAAGGCAGTTCAAAGAGAGACCCCTAACATTGAATAACATTGAAGTTATTTTCAAGTAATAGGGTTGTACAATCTTTGCATTCAAATATTTTGCCATTTCACTATAATTTTAGATAGACAAGGCTGTCTGATGTTTTGTTTATGATAACTAAATTGACCATCCATAAATTTTCAAAGCCTATATTTTCTGTTATAAGTTAAAATAGGGAACTAGAAAGTAACCAGTTATGGATTTGATCTCTATCCATCACAAAGTACACTAACTCACAATCACATATCATTCTAACCAGGCCAATTAAGAAATAAAATTTAACCTCTCGGTTACATGGAATATATGGAGATAGCAAATACAGAACAAAGCATAAAATGACTGTAGAAGTATTTTTTGTTTTTATGCACCAAAAGCGTGGAATGTTTTACCACTGGTAATATGAAATCAGGCACTGTAGGACATTTAAAAAATTTGCTATGTCCAGTATATGGAAATAGGGGGTGTCTTGATAACCAGTTGTAATTTAAAAAGAATTTTTGATGAGGTGCATAGGAGTCCATAGCAGTGTGTGTTTTCTAACAAAAAAAAAATTCATTCATGCTCAAGGAGTGTGGGTGTATGTAATAACCTACCCATATGTCCCAGGGATGTTCAATAGGGAACTGGCTAATTCATATGCAAGTGACTGATGGCCATTTTTCTCATTGATACTGTTTGGGGCGTAATCAAAGCACTGGCACTCACACGCATAATAGTATAAAAGAAGACTGATGTTAAAGTGAGGGTGATTGGTTAGAAATAGTGTTTGGGGTACAAGTCACTGTGGTGTAAGGATGGCAGACATTCCACAGAGGAACAAGTGGTATGGTACTCCAGGGGTGTGTACGTTTCCAAAATTGTTTATTTTGTCTTTTCTAAGAGCACTGTTAAAATGCTTTGGGGATCTGAGAAGATCAGCATTCCTGGGACCTTCATCTTTCTTTATTGTCAAATATTGTATGATGGACACAGTTTGCTAGTCATGTTTTGGTTCATTATGTATCTCATTATTGCTAATTAAGGAAAAAGAAACAAGGGGTCTGAGTCTTCAAGAACAAGTCAATTAAAATTAATTCAAAACAAGTTAATAAACAACAAAAACAGGTCACTAATTAAGAAAAGGGTTAGAATGAAAACCTGCAGCCACTGCAGCTCTCCAGGACTGGGGTTTGAGTCCACTGTGCTAGACCAATGTCAGGTGGCAGGACAATTGAAGACCTCCTCCTAGCACCCCAATGGGTACTGCCTGAGGTGGCTGGGATGAGAACCAGGGAGAGAGACTGCAGCTTTCAGTGTCTCAGCCTGGCTGCAAGACCCAAGAAAGGTGACGAGGAAGAAAGTCATAATGGTATACTGCAGAAAGGGACAGAAGTAAAATCAGGAAGCAAGCCAGGATTGTGGCAGGCTGAATAGCATCTTTTCCTGCAAGGCAGATCATCAGGGTGAGCAGCAGAAATGTGAATAAGGTTTGAAAAGTAGGCACTGAGGCTTATGGATTTAATGAATGGTTACTGACAGTGATTTACCTACAATTTTAACTTATTTGTTAGAGTATGTATTTATTGATTTTATCCTTTACCATGAACACTGTATTTATTGGAATTAATTTATTATTTATTTATTAGAAGAAGGACTGCAATGTACTTTATTTTTGGAACACTGGAATAATAAAACCAGTAGGTACATTTTGCACTGTACTGTACTCTTGTCAGTTTGTATCCTCATTGCCCTGGCTCTTCTCAGTACAGGACTATCGATGGTCCTGGGTTTACAAGGGTTATGGCAACTACAGTGAAGAGTCAAATGTACTTCAAGACCTTGATATACTGAAGACTAGTAAGACCCGAGGACCTGATGGGATTTTATCAATTGTATTGAATGATACAAAAGACAACATTTATAAAACCTTATTAGGCATATTTGAGCAGTCACTTGTGAAACAAGAAGCACCTGAGGATTGGGAAGTTGCAGATGTGACTCCAGTCTTCAAAAAGGGAAGACAAAATGGACCAGGTAATTACAGACCAATAAGTCTTACTTTTGTACCATACAAAATTATAATAAATTAACAAATAAATTAGAAAAGTACCTATATGAAAATACTGTAACATACTAAATAACAGCCAGCATGAGTTTATGAGAGGAAGATCCTGCCAAACCAATCTTTTAGAATTTTTTGAACAGACAGCTGCAATAATCGACAAAAGCAAAGCATCCAACATAATTGAATTAGACTTTCAAAAAGCCTGTGATATGGTCACACACCAAAGATTAATTCAGAAGCTAGAACCTGCAAGCATCAGATGTAACATACAAAACTGGATCTTAAATTGGTTAACTGGCAGAAGAAAAAGAGTATAGATAAGAGAAGAATATTCCATGTGGAGTGAGGTCATCAGTGGAGTCCCTTTGTCTGGCTGTATTAATTTTTCCGATTTATATTAATGCTATAAAGTTTAGGATTTTTACTAAACTTATGAAATCTGCAGATGATACTAGAATTAGTGAAATGACAGGCACTGAGAAGGCAGCTAACACAATAAAAAAATAACAATCTTCAGATATATTCATAAACACTTGGAAAATAAAGGTTAATGTAGAAAAGCGCAAAGTGCTACATATGGGCAAAAGGAACGTCAATTAAAAACACAAGATGGGAGACACGATCTTAGTGGAAGCAACTGCTGAAAAGGATTTACCAGTTTATGTTGACACATCATTTTCTTCACCTAAACAATGAACAGATGCTATTTAAAAGGCAAGGATCATTTTCTTCACCTAAACAATGAACAGAAGCTATTTAAAAGGCAAAGAAATGTTAGGTTATATCTCAAAAACCTTTGAATATAAACTGTGAGACGTGATCTTTAGACTGTATAATTAACTAGTGATACTGGGGCATTGTGTGCAGTTTTGGCCACCACTCTACAAAAAAGACATAGCAACACTTGAAGCTGTTCAGAGGACAGCAACCATGTGCATCCCAGGACCTAAGAACATGTCATATTCTGAAAGACTCAGAGAAATAAACCTGTTTTGTGTCAATCAGAAAAGACTATGTAGAGACATAATTTAGATTTTCAAAATTCTCAAGAACATTCATAAAGTACATCCATCTTAATTCTTTCCACTTAAGCAAGAATCACATACTTAAGAACAACAGTGGAAATTAAGGAAATTTTCATTTAGGAATGAAGCCAAGAAGCACACCTATAAACAAGGTGTTGTAGGAATTTGGAATACAACACCGAGTCATGAAGCTGCAACTGAAACCTTGACAATCTTTAAGAAGTATCTGGATATTGGGACATTTTGGTTATTCAATAATCAAACAAGCCTGATGGACTAAATTGACTCTTCTCATTTTTCAAATTCCTTATGTTCTATAGAGGTCTTTGGTACTAAATACACATTTATTAAAAAAAAATACCTCTGTACCACTGGTTTTTCCAACACAATTCAGCATTATTCCTTCTCTTTCCTCTACCGAACTTTATGACTTCTCCCAACTTCATCTTCCCAGGCAAAAGAAAAGCAGTTCCTTTTAAAACCAGACTGAAAAGACTCCTGGCACCTTAGAAGTGTAGCTCAGAAGCACCATAGTAACAATGGAGCCTCCTCCTAGATGCTCCTTCCAACAGTTCTGATAGACTCTAACAGGACTCCCTCTTAAAACTACTATTCCCTGAGTGTGTGGAAACAGAACTACTTCCAGAGAGATGCTGCCAGAAAATGTCCTATAGGAATATATTTTCCCTGGAGACACCTGTTCTTCCCTCCATCCAATCTGCCCAGAGAAGGTACTACCAATAATTCTACTGGAGTGCCACCCCATCCATGTCATTCATTAAAATATTATATAAACATCCTAAGTGTAATTGGTACTGCATTTATTTATTTTTTCTCTTTTTCTTTAAAACCCATTGTGCTGAAATCAAAGTGTGAAATGTGTTATATAATTAAATGTACCATTATTATGATAAATGACCCTTCTTTCTGTGTGAACGTAATAAGTACATAAGTACATGTATTAACACTGGGACAACAATTTTGCAGTGGAGTGGATTTACAGGTTTTGCTTTATTAAATGATGGAATGAATTTCACTTGAAACATTCCTAGATAATTATTGTAAAGTTTCTACAGTGAAACTTGTGAGGCTTTTGCTGCATTTTTTAATCAAAAAATGAATGATATTAGAAATAATATAGTACATCTCTCCAATACTGATCCTCTTAAATCCCAGTACTCCATTATAAACAAATTAAATTCTTTCACCGGAATAGATTTACCTGATTTATATAAAATAATTTCTTAACTGAGACCATCCACCTGCATCCTTGACCCAATAACAAGTTTTTTCAAAGAAGTATCTGGCGTGCTAATTGACAGTATTCTTGACATTGTAAACTCGTCATTAGATATGGGGTCTTCCCAGACTGTCTTAAGACTGCTGTAATTAAACCCTAGCTCAAGAAAAATAATCTTGACTCCTCTGCTTTTAAAGATTTTAGACCTATTTCTAACCTGCCTTTCTTATGTAAAATCCTAGAGAAGGCAGTCATTATGCAGCTAAATGACCACCTCAATAAACATGCTATTCTTGATAAGTTTCAGTCGGGTTTCAGAACAAATCACAGTACAGAAACTGCACTCGTTAAAGTAGTAAATGACTTGTGGGTAAATGCAGACAGAGGCTGTTTATCTGTTCTCATCCTCTTAGATCTGAGTGCCGCAATTGATACCATTGATCACAATATTCTCAGAAATCACCTTAGTCAATGGGTGAGCATCTCTGGCAGTATCTTAGATTGGTTTGAGTCCTACCTGGCAGGTAGAAAATTCTTTGTTAGTTGTGGTAATTATACTTCAAAAACCCATGATATTCTATATGGTGTTCCACTAGGTTCTATCCTGGGTCCGCTGCTCTTTTTGATTTACATGTTACCGTTAGGTCAGATTATCTTGGAGCATAACATGAGCTACCACAGCTATGCTGATGACACACAGCTGTATTTATCAATAGCGCCTGACGACCCCGACACTCTTGATTCACTGACACAATTTCTTACTTGTGTTTCTGAATGGATGAGTAGTAATTTTCTCAAACTAAATAAGGAGAAAACAGAAATTTTACTGATTGGCAAAAAGGGATATAATGTGGTTATTAGAAATAAACTTGATGCATTAGATAGATAGATAGATAGATAGATAGATAGATAGATAGATAGATAGATAGATAGATAGATAGATAGATAGATAGATAGATAGATAGATAGATAGATACTTTATTAATCCCAATGGGAAATTCACAAGATTAGGATTAAAAGTTAAGACAGAGATAAAGAATTTAGGGGTAACTATTGACTCTGACCTAAATTTTAAATCACATATTAATCAGATTACTAGGAGAGCATTTTTTCACTTAAGAAATATAGCAAAAGTTAGACCTCTTATACCATTGCAAGATGCTGAGAAATTAGTTCACGCTTTTGTTTTCAGTCAGCTAAATTACTGTAATGCACTCCTCTCAGGACTACCCAAAAAAGGCATCAATCGATTGCAACAAGGGCAGAATGCAGCTGCTAGAATCTTAACTAGGAAAAGAAAATCCGAGCACATCTTTCCAGTTTCAATGTCACTACATTGGTTACCTATGTCATTTAGAATTGACTATAAAATACTGCTTATGGTTTACAAAGTTTTAAATAATCTTGCTCCATCCTAAATTTCAGAATGTCTTTCACCTTACATTCCTAATCGTAACCTTAGATCTTCAAATGAGTGTCTGCTTATTATTCCGAGAGCTAAACTTAAAAGAAGTGGTGAGGTGGCCTTCAGCTGTTATGCACCTAAAATCTGGAATAGCTTGCCAATAGGAATTCGCCAGGCTAATACGGTGGAGCACTTTAAAAAACATTATTTTAACATGGCTTTTTCATATGCATTTAATTATCAATATCATTCCTGGTGGCTCCGTAATCCGTACTAACCCCTACTTTCTATTCTGTTCTTTTCCAGTTTTCTGTTGTGGCGATCTGCACCACCACCACCTGATCAAAGTACTGTGATGTCCCTAGATTGATGGATTAAAGACTAGATGTCCACATGACCGTCATCATCAAGTTCTTCCATGTGAACCCTGAATACAATGAGGACTGATTGTGACGTCATTTATGTTAGGTAGAATGCCCTACAGGGGGCTGGGTGGTCTCATGGCCTGGAACCCCTGCAGATTTTTTTTTCTCCGCTGTCTGGAGTTTTTTTTTGTTTTTTCTGTCCTCCCTGGCCATCGGACCTTACTTTTATTCTATGTTAATTAGTGCTCCCTAATTCTATTTTCTTATTTATTTTGTCTTTTTTTTATCTTTCTTCATCACGTAAAGCACTTTGAGCTACATCATTTAATAATAATAATAATAATTCATTACATTTATATAGATAGATATAGCGCTTTTGTATGAAAATGTGTTATATAAATAAATGTTGTTGTTGTTGTTTTTGTTACAGGATCTTAGGTTTTATTTCAGTACATCACAATCAGGAAGCAACTTACCAGACATCAATATGGTTCCAGATTCACTAAGCGGTAAGCCCAGTTTCTTTTGTTTCTTCATTGAGACATCTTTTGTTTCAACCATTGGCTGTGTCTTCATTACAAGAGTAAGACTGATCCCACCTCCTGATACCTGCAGGCTTCCAATAAACCAGGCCTCATGTTCAGAGTTCTCACCACGTGGGTAAAACTGACTTACTTCACAGGTAACCTCCTGCTCATTGCAGTCAGCATGAAGCAAGGCATCAGCTCCCGGAATCTGGACTGATGAGGCTAAACAAGGAAAAACAGTCAGATCACAGAATCTGTACCAGCACTTCATACTGATACCTACTTCTTAGCCCTCTCCATGAAACACAATAGATGAGGAATCCTAATTGAAAAACTACTGTCATTTATCACAGGACCAGGTAACTGTCACCCTTTGCAATATGAGGTGTATTATACATATCTATATGTCACTGAAAATTACATTGCTTTTGGATACTTTGTATTGTTTGGTACAATAATATTTTTCAGTTTTCTTTTACTGTATATTTTATAAATTTTAAGGACTGCAGCAAGAAAACTATAGTACTACATCTTATAAAAGTGTAATTATTACTTACATTTTTATTGCGTATTTTATACTGATTGAACGCACAAATTAGATTTATCATTTACTAGTATTTGGGGTAGCTGCTGGTTAAATTTTCTGTCCCAGACTGAAGATCCTAGACTGGGATTCATCCCCTATACTATTTGTGGTTCACAATGTGTGGACCTATAGATATCATGAAACCTGTAGCTGTTTTCTGCCTTAAATGGAAGGTTGCAAATGCAAATAAACCTTGAGACACCATCACGACATTTTTCTGAACCCACTTTCCTCTAATTAAGGGTCGTGGGGAGCTACAGCCTGTACACATGCTATTAGGTACATGGCAGGAACCAAATCAAGGCAGGGAGCCAGTACATTCTAGGGCATACATACCCATACCCTAACATTTAACAATACTAAGCCAATGTAGAGAGGTCACTCCATCTAACCTACACATATTTAGGCTATAAGAGAAAACTAAAGTGCTATGAGAGAACCCATATGAAGCTATGGAGATGTGGAAACAACATACAGAAACTGACATGGTCATGATTTCAATCCAGTTTCCTTGTGCTTTAAAGAAGTAGTGCCAACCAGTGGACCAGTGTGACACTATTAAAGATGAAAATGAATGACAATAAAATATCTCACATGCAGTTTCCCAATAAATATACGAACTGTTTTAACCAAAAACATTTACTCTTTATGCAATTGTAGCTGCACCTATTATCTATAATTTTTAGATAATCATTCAAGTGTATCATTCTGTTTTAAACCGCTTAAATTATCTTTATCATTATGAAATTCTGTACTGTATAGTTTGAATACTTAAAATATTCTCCCTATGGTTTGATGGTAGTCATATTTTAGGCATTTTAGACATTATTGACTATAATATTAGAATAATTTTGAGGAGTATCATTTTCTACTGTAATGGTAGTTGCTTTATAAGCCTGTCTGCCTACAATGAGATTTGGTTCTCTTTACAATATAATTCAATCCAATTCAGGGCTGCTGGGAGCTGGAGTCAATCCCAGCAGTGGTGAGAGCTAGACAGTGCCAGATTTAGACGTAAGCTAAGCAAGTACAGCTTATGACCTCACAATCCGTAGAAGCCTAACAAACTTTCAGAATTTGTTTATGTGAATTCTATGTGTATTGTAGTTCTTAATATGTAATCAGTAATTTCATACATTTAAAAAAAAATTTGCATTTTTCACATTAAATATATGTTTTACATTTTTCAATGCTTTGTGAAACATTCTGGTGTAACTTGTTAACAAGGGGCCTCCAAGCTTTATATAGAATGGAACCTCATGAAGTCTGATTGTGGCACTGAAGCTAGGAAACATCCCTAGAAAGAGTGTCATTTCATTGCATAGTCCACTCACTTACACACCCTCACCTCCACTCAAATAGGACCAATTTGAAATCATCAATTAATTGAAACCACACCTCTTTGGGGGTGTAGGAGAACATCCAGAAGTGAAAACACATGCAGACACAGGGAGAACATAAAAGCTCCAAAACAATAATGATTGGATCTGGGATTCAAACCCAAGATGTTAGATTTGTAATGCAGTCGTGTTAACCACTGTGCCTCCTTAAAAATGTAAAAGATTTATTTATTTAACTTAGAAATGATTTTCACCTGTAACCTCAAAGATGAGGGCCTCCTCATCAAATGCTGGTGGCTGAAATTCTGTAAAGCTGTCTAGGGCTTCATCCTCTGGGACAGGGATCTTCCGAAGTACAAATGTGGCCTTTTCCCGTGTGAAACTAGCAGCAAACATTCCCATACGTCCTCCTCCTTCTTCCACCAGGTAGCAGTCCAGTACAATATCAACTAAATGTTCTTGGATGCTAGGAGGCTGAGTGGGTTCCAAGAAATCAACACTGTGAGTGAATGGCAGGGACGCTGGTGTAAATGAAATAAAGACCAAGAGAAAAATCAATGATGAAATAGATTTTGCAAATTACATCTTTAAATATTTGTATATATTATAAATATATAAATAGATTTTGCAAATTATATCTTTAAATATTTGCATATAAGTATATACATATAATACATACTGTATATATATATATATATATATATATATATATATATATATATATATATATACAGTGCATCCGGAAAGTATTTACAGCGCATCACTTTTTCCACATTTTGTTATGTTACAGTCTTATTCCAAAATGGATTAAATTCATTTTTTTCCTCAGAATTCTGCACACAACACCCCATAATGACAACGTGAAAAAAGTTTACTTGAGGTTTTTGCAAATTTATTAAAAATTTAAAAACTGAGAAATCACATGTACATAAGTATTCACAGCCTTTGCTCAATACTTTGTCGATGCACCTTTGGCAGCAATTACAGCCTCAAGTCTTTTTGAATATGATGCCACAAACTTGGCACACCTATCCTTGGCCAGTTTCGCCCATTCCTCTTTGCAGCACCTCTCAAGCTCCATCAGGTTGGATGGGAAGCGTCAGTGCACAGCCATTTTAAGATCTCTCCAGAGATGTTCAATCGGATTCAAGTCTGGGCTCTGGCTGGGCCACTCAAGGACATTCACAGAGTTGTCCTGAAGCCACTCCTTTGATATCTTGGCTGTGGGCTTAGGGTCGTTGTCCTGCTGAAAGATGAACCGGTCCCCCAGTCTGAGGTCAAGAGTGCTCTGGAGCAGGTTTTCATCCAGGATGTCTCTGTACATTGCTGCAGTCATCTTTCCCTTTATCCTGACTAGTCTCCCAATTCCTGCCGCTGAAAAACATCCCCACAGCAGCATGCTGCCACCACCATGCTTCACTGTAGGGATGGTGCCAGGTTTCCTCCAAACGTGACACCTGGCATTCACACCAAAGAGTTCAATCTTTGTCTCATCAGACCAGAGAATTTTGTTTCTCATGGTCTGAGAGTCCTTCAGGTGCCTTTTGGCAAACTCCATTTGGGCTGCCATGTGCCTTTTACTAAGGAGTGGCTTCCGTCTGGCCACTCTACCATACAGGCCTGATTGGTGGATTGCTGCGGAGATGGTTGTCCTTCTGGAAGGTTCTCCTCTCTCCACAGAGGACCTCTAGAGCTCTGACAGAGTGACCATCGGGTTCTTGGTCACCTCCCTGACTAAGGCCCTTCTCCCCCGGTCGCTCAGTTTAGATGGCCGGCCAGCTCTAGGAAGAGTCCTGGTGGTTTCGAACTTCTTCCGCTTACGGGTGATGGAGGCCACTGTGCTCATTGGGACCTTCAAAGCAGCAGAAATTTGTCTGTAACCTTCCCCAGATTTGTGCATTGAGACAATCCTGTCTTGGAGGTCTACAGACAATTCCTTTGACTTCATGCTTGGTTTGTGCTCTGACATGAACTGTCAACTCTGGGACCTTATATAGACAGGTGTGTGCCTTTCCAAATCATGTCCAACCAACTGAATTTACCACAGGTGGACTCCAATTAAGCTCTAGAAACATCTCAAGGATGATCAGGGGAAACATGATGCACCTGAGCTCAATTTCGAGCTTCACGGCAAAGGCTGTGAATACTTATGTACATGTGCTTTCTCAAATTTTTTTATTTTTAATAAATTTGAAAAAATCTCAAGTAAACTTTTTTCACGTTGTCATTATAGGGGGTTGTGTGTAGAATTCTGAGGAAAAAAATGAATTTAAACCATTTTGGAATAAGGCTGTAACATAACAAAATGTGGAAAAAGTGATGCGCTGTGAATACTTTCCGGATGCACTGTATATTTGTTTATATGTAATGTTTTATATAAGTACACAAAAATGTATAGAGTACACTATACAAGAACCTTATTGCAAATATATTATCAAAATAGATAGATATAGATAGATAGATAGATAGATAGATAGATAGATAGATAGATAGATAGATAGATAGATAGATAGATAGATAGATAGATAGATAGATAGATAAGCTTCGCTCCTAATTAAAGAGCAAGGTTAAATGTAACTTTCACGACAGACGTGTACAGGTTTGCACCGATGAGTGGTGTGCAAGTAATGATTTTATTGTTTAGATACTCCTGGTGCATCGACATACATCACGTTCCATTTTTGCTTATTTTATTATTAAAAACTGGAAAAATAATAACACTTAAGACATAACGAAGTGAATAAGTGTTTAGGGCTGGTGAATCACCAAACATCATAGCTAAACGCAGCGCTTTCACTTTTAAAATCAAATAACAAATACTTAACTTACCGATGTCCAATAAAGTAAGCAACACAATTGAAAACATTAGATTATCTTATGAAATTGAAAAATAATTGAATTAAAAATATTAAATTATTGAAAAGAATACTTGTACGGAACCGCCGGGTGGATTTATGGGTCGATGAATCTTAAGTGTTTCATCTGTGCTTTTCCTTTCACTTCCATCTTCGTGACGTTCAGACGCTAGGCGGTGCTCTTTCCAGTCACAGACCAAGTCAGACCTAACTTTTCGGAACGCATTACTTTCAGTTTTAAGATTAGAATACCAAACACTCATCTACGGTTAATTCCTGCTATTCCGATTACACTGTTCTCTTTTGTTTAAACTCCGAGGCAGTGACTTTCCACGGCTGCAAAGAAAAAAGAAAAAAAAAGGTCTTGCTTAGAAGAGCATCGTCCAATGAGAAAGGTGCGCATCATAATTTGACAGGCAGAATAGTCTGAGTAAGCATTCAATCGGAAGTCAACATACTTTTATATCAGATCACGTGTTTCTTTTGCTATCAATTTTACCACGTCCTGGAATGAACCACCAAAACAAAAGCGATGAAAAAATATTATAAAATCGGTGCATATGTTCTGTTCAATTTGTGTCCATGTTTTGCAAATCTGTTTACCCTGTGCAGGGTTGCAGGGAGGCTGCATCTAGCCTTTGTGTTTTTGAACAGTAGGTGTAAACTGGTGCATCTGGAGAAAACCCGCTGTGACACAGAGAAAACATGCAAAGTCTACACACGGAGCACTTGGGACATGAAACCAGGTCTTTTTATTGCAAGGTGGTAGCATGCTACCACTGTGCCGTTCTCACCTTACTTATATTATTTTATATAGTTCCTTAGCTTACACTAAATACGCGAGATAGAAAACGGTGTGAAACTTTACATGCAGAGCACTGAAGTCAAAGTTTCTTATTTAGTTCTTCTTTCAAAGCCACAGTGTAGGGTGGTAGGAGTGTGTAGTGTCCACCAAAAATGAGTCAACATGCCTGCTCAATGAAAAATCAGTGGAGATAAAGCTGTATTTTAGAATATGGCTCATCTAGAAATTAATCTAAGAAGTAAGTATATCACAGTTGTCCTGGTAATGTCTAAATAGGTGTTTATATACAAAAAAGTAGATGACCTTTGGCACAGAAAGCTGTCAGGCTTAGGGAAAACAGAGGACATCCTTGTTTCCATTTAATTATTAAGACTCTGGAGCTAAAAGTATAAGGTTAAGAGACTTTAGTGTTTTTTTTTTAAATTATTTTTAATGAAGCAGCTTTGTTCCTTTTTTCTTTGTAATTATAGTAAATTGTCTATTATTATTATTATTATTATTATTATTACAAAATAACATACTATACATAACATTTTCAAACCTTTTTAATCCAATACTGGGGTGTGGTGGTCCAGAATCTGTCCTGGAAGCACTGGACACAAGGCAGGATGACAGTCACACAGATGCACAGTCACCAATAAACCTAACCAGCACATTTTTGAAAATATGACTCAGGTCAGTTTTTGTTATTATCAGTGCTTGAAGTGGATACACTCTATGTAAGTACCAGTACTCTCTGGCCTAGATTTACTGATTTATTTGACGTTGCAGATCTGAGCTGCGCAATGTATTAACATTTGGTGGACGAGAGAAGGTGTGTGGGGGACTTTCTTTGTATGATTTGAGTGCAGAGATACACTAACATTCAATTGGCTAGCTGGGGGGTGGGTAGGGAGGTGCTTGGAGTTTCCAGAGGGGTTCATTATACTTGCACATTCGATAGCACTACAGGTATATAGTAAAGACTGCTGGTAAGCAACTTCTTGCACCAGTCCACTTTAAGCATTATTATTATTATTATTATTATTATTATTTTAGTAGTAGTAGTAGTAGTATTAGTAGTAGTAGTACAAGTAGTAGTATATCTCTAGATGACATTAACCATGGAAGTAACAGATATTAAAGCTGGGGCCATTTTTGGAGAATTGACTAGAAGAAGGCCTACATAAAGACATTTAAATGGCTAAATGTATTAAAATCAAAATACATATTCCCAATAACATGGTCGTAATGTTTATGATTGATGTTCATCTAAAGTTATTATAAGGAAAATACTAATTAGAAGTTGTTATGTAATTGTGTAAATAAATAAAAATAAAAAAGTAAGATACTGTGGGAGAATGCATGAATTGTTCTTCCTGACCTAGTAAGTAAGGAGCAGTCATGATATTTAATTGTTAGTACCAGGAAAGAATCAAATGATCACATTCTTAATTTGGCAAATAATGCAATTTTTTTAATAAAATGTCTGCAGTATCCTTTTCTGACTTTTTTGTATGTCTTTTTAAGACAATTCTGAGCTTTTAGTGGTTTTGGCCATTGATGAAAAAAGCACAATATTGATTAGCCAGTTAGTGTTTATCTTATGTAATACAAAGGCATTTTGTGAATATTTTATTGAAACATATTTGCAAAATTCACCTTTGTGTTACTGTAATTGGAGAGAGTTTCAATAGTCATGTCTAGTGTTAAAGTTAATCCCTCATCTAAAAAATAGTCTAGCAGGCAAAAACAGGTAAATACACATAAAAGACATCAACCCAGAAAACATAAAAATGAGTTCCAAAATCAGAAGAACATTCAATGTAAAGTTGTGTCACAGAACGTTTGGATATGAGTAAGGGAAACTTAAAATGCACAGTAATTGAGAGTTACATGAAGAAGTAGTCCTTGGAGGACTCTGACCTTGCAGTGATGGGGAGGATTGCTGTGCCTGGGTGATCACTGGTGCGGTGTTGTCTATACATTGGCACTCTTGACAGCATTTCTAAAGCAAACTGGTCGAAGAATAGGGTCCAGACACACAAAAATCCATCATTTACCAGATGAATGCTTAAATTAAATCTATGATAGCTTCACTGTATTGAACAATAATACCTATATAAATACTATTTTTATAAGTATACTTCTAACAATGTCTAGTAAAAAAAAATAGGGAAGCTGTATGAGCCAGTTTGTGCACAGAAATATTTAGAAGTTAAAAGATCAGATAAAACATTCTGTTAAGAGGAGAATTGACCAAACTTTTAATACGAAAAGCACCTGGGCATAGCTAGCTTGCCGAAGGCCCTTGTGCAGCGGTTTGAGGTGGGCACCTCCTGTCTAGCATAACTGTTAGTAATTTATTCACAACTAGATTAAACTGAATTTCCCCTTGGGAATAATAAAGTATTTATCTATCTATCTATCTATCTATCTATCTATCTATCTATCTATCTATCTATCTATCTATCTATCTTTCTAGATCCTTAGGGACTGGCTGGGCAGTGGTGTCATGCTGGTGACAGAAACAAACTCTCTCTAAATAAAATTTGTAATAACTTTTTAAATAGCTTTATTACAGTTGCTGTAATAAAAAAGTTTATTATGAGGATGGAATGTGGGAGATGTGGGTAGTAGTAGTTGTACATAAATATATGTAAAATGTAGACCTGCCTACTTTCCCAAGACAAGAAGATGATTAGATAGATAGATAGATAGATAGATAGATAGATAGATAGATAGATAGATAGATAGATAGATAGATAGATAGATAGATAGATAGATAGATAGATAGATAGATAGATAGATAGATAGATAGATAGATAGATAGATAGATAGATAGATACTTTATTAATCCCAAGGGGAAATTCACATACTCCAGCAGCAGCATACTGATACAAAAAAACAATATTAAATTAAAGAGTAATAAAAATGTAGGTAAAAACAGACAATAACTTTGAATAATGTTAACGTTTACCACCCCCAAACCCCAAACACACACACACACCCCGTTGGAATTGAAGAGTCACATAGTTTTGGGGAGGAAGATCTCCTCAGTCTGTCAGTGGAGCAGGACATTGACAGCAGTCTGTCGCTGAAGCTGCTCCTCTGTCTGGAGATGACACTGTTTAGTGGATGCAGTGGATTCTCCATGATTGATAGGAGCCTGCTGAGAGCCTGTCGCTCTGCCACGGATGTCAAACTGTCCAGCTCCATGCCTACAATAGAGTCTGCCTTCCTCACCAGTTTGTGCAGGCGTAACTTGTAAAATGTAACGTATACTAGAAAGTAGAAACTGTTCTGTGCTATAAAATGAAACAATTTAAATTTGTAACAAATTAAAATGACAACGCCGACTGACAGGATACTACTATACAATCGACCTGTTTTACACAAGTTCTAAAAAAATGGACATCATAAAGTGGTCACGCTCACAAATCCTCACAGTAGTGACACTAATGCACTGTAAGCCATACTAATGTACACAATAAAACAGAGTATAGATTTGTTAAACTGTTAAAGCTTACAAAAACTGAACTGACTGACAAGCCACAAATCATATTACTTATGATATCACTTCTTATTCTTCTTTCGGCTGCTTCTGTTAGGGGTTGCCACAGTGGGTACCTTAAAATACTGACTTTCGTGCCTTCTGTTGCGCAAAAGTCTCAACGATGTTTGGCATGTCAAATTGTCTGACAAGATTGTTTTCGATTGAGAGTACAGCCAAGCCACAACGTTCGTCTTGCTACGTGGTGCTTCTGAGGTCGTTTTTGATAAGAGTTTTCACTTGGAGAATGACCATTCACACACAGCAACAGTCACTGGTGTAGTCAGCTGTAACATGTAAGCCATGCAAACGTCACGGGAGGTAGACGACAGTGCACAGTGATCTATCAGCAACAGTTAAACTACTTCGAAAACAGTCGATTAAAACGTATATGAAATGACAACAATTGAACGGAAAACACCAGTGAAATGTCGGCGCTATAGCGTTCAACGAGAAGATCGGCTGGAGGCTGTAGCATACAATTCATTGTCAGCCATCGAGGTCAGAATTGATGGTAACAACAAGACATTATGGGAAACCGAATTAACATTTAGAGATATCTCAAAATGAATTTCAGATATCTTAAAATGTAATTTACTTTTTAAGATATCTGAAACTCGCTTTGAGATATCTTAAAATAGTTTCCTTCACATTTTAAGATATCTGCAATACATTTTGAGATATCTCAAATGCATTTCAAGATATCTCAAATGCATTTCAAGATATCTCAAATACATTTTCAAATATCTCAAAATAACTGTGTCTGCATTTCAAGATATCTCAAATGAATTTTCAGATATGTCAGAAGGGGACCTTGTTTTTTGATTTCCTGGATAATCCAGTTACTGATTGTGTCAGGGTTGTCTGTGAAGGTATTTGCTGTCATGCAAAGCAATCACCGCTTTGAAGTCTGGCTTTGGAGGATGTCTGTATTTACCTGAAATTAATATGTTTGACCATATTGGTTTCGATTCCGCAGATCTGTACTCATTAATGGTTGGTAACAATACACTTTGTTAACTTGTGTTTTCATTAATTGTTAAACCCAGGAAATTTAGATGTGCCATTGATTAAACTGATTGTCCAGGACTGACAACAGCAGGGACTGGAAAAGATTTAAAAACTCCTGGGCAGCAGAAGGCAGTAGCACAGTCCACAGAAAATGCTGCCAAGACACTCGGACAGAGCACAGGGGCTTGCAGGCAGACAAGGGTACCTGGCTGGCACGACGTGAGGCACAAGGACAGCAACACTTCCAGGGAGGAAGAGACAGCTCCACAAAGAGACGCCGGATGTGGGTTCAGCGAGAGAGGGAATCCGCATGAAAGGACCAAGCGAAGCTGACAGACGAGAAATGAGGCGTGCCTAGGTCCCAGCAACACAAGGAGCCCAAAGTGGAAGAAAAAGGAACAACGAAGAGACGCTGACAGGGATTCAATAATTTGACACAACTTCTGCAGGGGAACGAGTGTCCAGTGAACAGAGTGCATCCGTGGACAGTTGAACAATTAAGGGTTGGGGTAATACAGTGCACCAACTGGACTCTGCACCACTAAAGGTTGTATCCTCCAATTCTTGTTTTTAACGGACTTTTAGAGTGTGGACTATGTATTTTCCTCTTAAAAAAACAGGAAATTAATTCCTGATATGTTTAGGTTTTGTTAGGTTCGTTTATCTTTTTAATGTACCTTATATTGTCTTGTGTAATATAACTTACTGTTGCTTTTTTCTGAAATTACTGTTGTGTCTTTCATTGTGTGTTTACTCACCGCCAAATTTAAAGAAACCTGTGTGCTATTATTGGTAAATTTCAGGAGTTCCCAGTCTCTTAATAAAACTGGGTGGCATTGTCGGATATTTTAATGGTGTCTAAGTTAGATTACCTATAAGTGTGACCAGACACCTGTTACAGATATCTTAAATTGACCTTTCGTGCATTTTAAGATATCTTAAATGCATTTCAAGATATCTCAAAATCAATTCCTGTAAAACTGCCTATTATTTCAATGGAACTTCTTGTTTATTATAAGATATCTTAAAATGTATTTGAGATATCTTCAAATGAGCAGGAAGTGATGTTGAGATATCTGAAAATGCTATTGAGATATCTTGAAATAATTGAGTGTCCTTTTAAAGATATCTTTAAATGCATTTTAGATATCTTGAAATACAATTTGAGATATCTTGAAATACATTGTTAGATATCTGAAATGGAGCGGAGACCCATTTTAAGATTCAGTATTGTGAAATTAATTTTAGATATCTAAAAGTGTATTTTAGATACATTTAGGTTTAGATGTTGTTATCTCAAACAACAGTGAATTTTAAATTATCTTAAATGCTTTTTGAGATATCTTAATTATATTTTGAGATATCCTAAAATAACTTCCCATTCATTTTAAGATATGTCAAATTCATTTTGAGATATCTGAAATGCACTTTCAGATATCTCAACATAACTTCCTGCACATTTTAAGATATCTCAAATAGATTTTCAGATATCTTAAAATAACTTTCTGTGCAATTCAAGATATCTCAAATACATTTTGAGATATCTCGAAATCACTTCTTGTAAAATTTCATATTCTTTCAATTGAACTTCTTGTTTAAGATATCTCAAAATGTATTTGAGATATCTTGAAATGCACAGGAAGTTATTTTAAGATATCTCGAAATGTATTTGAGATATCTCAAAATGCACAGGGACCTATTTTGAGATATCTCGAATTGCATTTAAGATATCTTAAAATGCATTTCAGATATTTCAAAATGTACAGCACATCATTTCAAGATGTCTTGAAATCTATTTCAGATATCATAAAATGCTTTTTAGATATCTTAAAATATATGCATTTTTAGATATCTGTAATTCAATTTGAGATATGGCCCAACAAGCTCGTAGGCCCATGTACTTTGCACAATCCATTGCTACACCAGTGCATCTGGGATAGTTTATGACTTTCTTGTTTGTCCGAAGTTGCATTTGTGCATTCCTTTCAAATGAATGAAAATGTTGACGTGAACAGGGCACAACTGAACAAAGCAACTCTGGGATGGGTTGTCCCTGAGCTGTTTCCTTGGTGAATGGCCCAGAAACAGTCCAGGAGGTGTGCCAGAAGCTGCAGAGCAACAATACAACGTTTCTCCATCTTGAGAAGAACACAAACATCTCCTTCTTGGCGGCTATATTGACCCTATACAGATGATGACCTAAAGAGAAGTGACCAGAAGAACTGAGTGCAACTACAAGTGTATGTGCCACCTAAAAACATATTGCACTATCAGGTTGTATGGTTTGCAGGCACTCACGTGTGTACATTGTTTAACTTGCAGTGCTTCATGTGTATAGTCAGCATTTAATAATTCTTATCTTAGATTTTTATATGTTTCAGTATATTTTGAACATTGTTAAATACGTTTTCCTTTGACATTGACAACTTCTGTGGTTATGCACACCATCTAGTGGACACTTAATGGAACTCATTATTATTTGTTTTATCAATTTACTGTGAGTTCAACGATAAGTACGGAAGCGCAATGCATTCATTAAAGAAAAAATACTGGGGGAGTGGGGTGGGTCAATTTTCTCGTAATTATGACTTGGTATCTCATAATTCTTGTAATTACCGCATAAGGATCACGTAATTATGTAAGGATTTTGTAATCATGAATTTCATTGTTACAAGATAGGTAATTACCGGATAAGGATATCGTATACTACTTAATCATAAAATAAGATCTCGTAATTACAATATAAAATCTCATAATTATGAGATTAGATCTAATCTTACATGCTTTATGCCTTACACCAAGTGCTGCTGAAATAATAATACTGTAACAAAGGTATTTTTACTTCAACGAGGTTATTATTGCGTTAGGTTTCTCGATTGGACTACATAACACACGTCACTCTCAAAATTGTTTTGCTGAGTTCAGCACTGTACCTTCAGCTCATCAACATATATTTAGCGATTTTTGAAATATTGAGGCAAGCTATATTAGCATGGAGAAGGAACAAATACGATAGTCCGAACATTTGCCTTAGTTAATTTATATCTGTTGACGCTTCTGCCTGTGGCTGCTGAAAGCGTGTGCGAAGCTAGGCAGGCAAACAGGGTGTAACGGAATATACACGACTACATAACCGAGTTACTCATGGAGAAATAAGCTCTGACATTACCTGATTCCTCAGAGGCTAATAACACCACTGTCTAGCCGAACTAAGTGCTTAAAATTGCTTTTTAAAAAACTAGGGGGCTTCGCTCGCCAACCCCCGTATTTGGTTTTCCAGATACACACTTTTAAGATTGTTTTTTCTTTGAATTGTTGCTATTTCATTAGTTTCACTTTTATTTCAGAACTTCTGTAAAAACAATATTTGTAATCTTGCGAGTCCCAATATGCTGAATCTTTTTAATGAGGTCGGGATAGGTTTCTCTGTTTGGAATTTCAGCATAGACAAAACGATCTACATTATCAGCATTTAATATTTTTTTTTTTTACAAAGTAACAAAGTAAGTAGAGTTCTGCATTGGACTCCTGTCTGTAAAGTCGTGCTATTTTCCTCTCACAGTTCCAAAAGTACATGGGTTTACCAAGGTGATACCCCAGCTTTTGTCTAGGTTTTGTACAAGGGCTAGACAGAACGTTTTTGACTCCTGGGGTAAATTTATGTTTTTAAATAAGCAGACAGATAAATATATATACATTAACAAAGCAACCAATACATGCATGTGCGGTAAACTCCATTTTTGAAATTCTCAAGATTCTTTATTTGTCACATGCATAGTTATACAGGACAACACGCAGTGAAATGCATCCTAATCCGCTTATCAAAAACTGTGCAAAGTTAGAATAATATCAGTTAGATTAACAAAAAGTCATTGATCGAAAGATAACAGTATAGTAGAACATAATAAATAAGTAAAATTATGTGAATAAAGTAGAATTTAGTAGAGTAAAGTAGAAGTAGAATTAAGTGTTAAGGTGCAATAGTGTAGTAATTATTGTGCAAAACCAAAGTTAGACTGGTACATAGTTAAATGAAGCAGTTTGTTTGTTTGCACTACTGCGATCTTTACTTTTTTATATTTTCTAATTTTCCTACTTTCATATCCTTTAACATTCTCCACATGTGTATAGCGCCAACTTTTTTTTTTTTTTTTTGAGCCTTTCTAATTTCCCTGGTTTCATAATCTCTAACCTGCTCTGCATGTGTTTAGCGCCAACGTTTGTAAACGTCTCTATGAAGTTCTACTTTGTCATTTTACTCACTGTCATTTAATTAAGAGCCAGATTGGACATGCTTTGTTTTCAATTCCTCTTGTTCCGGGCTGGTAATTACTTTCCTTATTTTCTGAATTTGCACCTCGATTATTCTTTTTTGCTCTTTTTTCTGTCCAACGCATTTGAGTCTCTTTTCTCAGCGCTTTTCTTTCTTCTTCGTTTAATTGTCGACGTTTCATTTCTACCCTATTCATTTCATTTCTACCGTATAGACCTTATACACTTTATATGCACTGAGCCCTGGAGCTGTGTGTGCTGCATGACTGCCTTTACGCTACTGATTTGTTTTTTTTTTTTTGATATTGCTTGTAAGTAGGGTGTGTCTTCCAAGACTCTCGTTCTATGTTCCCGTGAGACGCACCGTGGCAGGTCTCTTTCGTCTCGCGGGTCTTTAAATTATCTTCCGAGAAAAATCACGTATCGTAGACTATCAGGACAGGGGACAGGATTTCTTTTTACAATAAAGAGATAGATTTCTGTGGATAACTGGATTATTAAAGTGAATGTAACCGCATGGATAGTCTCATTTTTGTTCTTTTCAATCCATCTTTCAGAAAATAGTTTTTTGAGTGCGCTTTTTGTTTGAAATTACGATGAAAAATCTTTCTTTATATTTGTATATGTGTATTTTCACATAAGCTATTCGTCCACTTCATACAAGGTAATTACAGTATTTACATAATTTAAAGCTGTGCGACTCCTTAGCTTTTCTAGTTTTTTTACTGTTTTAACATTTTCTACATTAATTTAAAAATGGCAAACAGGCACACTTTTATTTTTTACAAATATGTGTGCATTGGGTTTCCCAGCCGGAGATATATCTTTCTGATTATCCATATTAACATTCTGCTATTTTTTTTTTTTTTGTTGTTAAATTAGTTTTCCTAAGCAATCATTTGAAAATGAACACGAAGAGGCAAACATTGAAGTGAAAAAGTCAATGTGATGAGCATAATTTTCTATTTGCTTTTACAGTTACTTTCTTTTTTTTAAAAGTAGCTTTGTACGCTTAATTAAAGCAGCAGTTGTTTAGGAAGAAACTTTTTTTTGGTTTATTTATTTATTTCAAATAAAGAGCACAGTTATAAGATTTATGAATAGTAAAAGTAATGGCAATAAAACACTAATCTAACTGTTCAGCTAATCAGGGTTATGGAAGAATATACAACATTTAATTACTTTTGAAAGGTTTTTTTCACATAGAATTGAAAACTAAAATAATGAGTATAAGAATACAAAGGCACATGTTAAAGAGAAGAATTAGCCTCTAAGGAATAAAAGGGTTTGAGCTAATGCCAGAGGCTGCAAGTGCTTGTGTGTGATAAATCACTGAATCCTCACTGCCTTAGAGACAGTAGTGGCATCTTAAGGAAAAGAATGCTTTTTATATTTTGTTTCTATAGAACACAAGTACTGGATTCCTTTTTTTATCTTTCCCACTGACATTTTAGTTACTAAGTTATGTAACATTGAGGCTTACATTGTTGTTATAGTAGTGTTAAATATCTCATTCTTGTGCTGTGCCAAGGACACATCCGCCATTTAGTTGCATATATGATGGTACCTGTATGCTATGAAGCAATTTTTAAGGGTAAATATTAAGTGACCTTTCAAGAAGTGTTATACCCCAACTCCAAATTCGCCCAGTATCTTGAGCCTTTTATGAAGCCAACAGAATTAAACTGACAAATTGTTTGAATTTGAATACAGAGTAGAAAGAGTGTATTGGGGGAGTAGTGTTGGTATAAAGTAATTATTAATCTATTAACTATTTTTTTCCTAAACTTTGTAGATATCACTGTACTGTATCTATTGATATTTATTGTTTCTACTAATTAGCCTAATACAGATTAATTCAAAGTAAAACATAAATTGACCTTTGAATTGTGCACTTCAAAAGCTGCTCAAAGATGCTTAGAGTGGGACCACAGACATTAGGGCAGTTGTAGCTTAAACTACTTACGTTTTAGTTAATAACTTCAAAATCTGTTGAAGCAGTCCATTAAACATGGAACATCTCTCATTTGTTGTATGCTAAGTGCCTATCATTTCTAGCTTATACTGCTGAAAAAATGGCTTAAAAATTGTCCCTAAGTATCAACTCTTGGAAAGTAAACCACACCAGGATAGTTTTCACTATGCATTTTATGATCAAAATAGAAAATAAAGACAGCTGTTAGGTTTGTCAATTAGAACTATAGTAGACACGCAGAAACCCCAGTGCAGGAAACATATTTTGGCTGTATGTGCAACGAGTGAAATAAGGGTTCACACATTAAAAATAGCAAAGGTTCTACCATTGTTGTCTCCTTTCTCAAAACTATTGAAGGACTGGTTGGCATCAGCAAGAAGCTAATTTCACTTTATGGCCCATTTACCTATATCATTAAGTGAATACTGTATTTCCTTAGTATCAATTACATGGAATTTCATTTGATGAAGCTCAAACAAATAAAACATCAATATATAACTACAGAATAAGGACATCAGTAATCATCATTCCCCCAGTGTTAAAGTCAAAATGTTATTTTCATACATCTCACAGTTTGTGACTGAGTACTTTTATGAAGATAAGTGTCTATACAGGTGGTGCAATGGTAGTGCTGCTGCTTTGCAGTAAGGAGATTGTGCCCTGTGTAGAGAGCGCTTTGAGTAGTGAGAAAAGCGCTATATAAATGTAAAGAATTATTATTATACACAAAACCCAGCCACTAAATTTAGACTTAATAGACCATTTTAGCTAAACACTGGATTAAATACTGTACAGTATGTTAAAGAGTAGGGCTGCAGTGATTAGTCGACGTAATCGACATTGACTACAAAAAATCATCAACACAGATTTTTTATTGTCGAAGCGTTGTAAACAGAACCTTCAATAGAGGCTCAAGTCATAAAGAACCACATTGGGTTTTGTAACTGCAATGCACTACATGAACGTCTGGGGTCAGTATCGTTTGTTGTTGTTTGTCAAGACTGCACAGTCCTACCAACGAAGAAAGAACATCTGAGGAGAAGAAGAATGTAGAGGAAAATAAACATGGTTGCAATAGCGAGTCGGATAGAGGAGGAGGAAGGAGATGGAAAAAAATTGAGACAGAAACTTTCTAAAGTGTGGGAGCACGTCACCGAAAAAGAAAAAAAAGTTGAGTGCAGATTATGCAAAGCGGCACTTTCTTTTCACGGCAGCACCACCACAATGCATGAGCATCTGAAACGCAAGCATCCTGGAGCTGTGATGCCGCCGTCTCTTGAGAATTTATGCTGACTCTGTTAGTTAGTTAGGGACAGATCAGGAGGGGAGGGAGAGCATGAATGAGACTGAGAAAGTAAAAGTGAAAATAGCTTTTACAAGTAACAAATTTACACCCGATCTGTTCGTTTTCAAATAATAGTGCGATGATGTTTTTTGATTGGTACTATTCAGTCATATAATGATTTCTTCAAAATGTCACATATATTTGTCTCTTTCTTTTTTTTTTCCCATGCTGCGTGCTGACACCAGAAGGCGTGAACTTATTCAGTGATAGCAGGAGCACGCAGGTGGCCGGTTGCTTGTGCTATAACAGGCTTGACCTAGAGGCAATCAAAGCACATGTACTGTGCAAGGCATGTACGGGTCCACTGAGAAAAGAAGAGCGTTCATGGCTCACCTTCCTCTGCATGTCCTGGAGTCCTGTGCAGACTGGGAAAGTGGTCACTGATTACAACCGCAAGAAATATGCGAATGAATATGAATAATATGAATAATGTTGCATCCGTGCTACAATGTTTTCCGAAATGTACTATAAGGTCATAAAATGAATAATTCCAAATATCATATACTGTATACCTGTGTCTCTGTTTTTTTGTCAGTGTGGCTTTGACATAACGGGCCATAAGGTGCATACTAATTCAGCGTAAGAAGGAACACTCAGTAAAACTGAATAAAAAAAAAATCAAGTGACAATGAGATACGAATAAGGCAGATTCGCCAGCGTTTGTGTGTCAGCTTTTATCCATCCAGATCAGAGAGTTTCCAGTTCGATTGTCTCAAAACACCACTCACATCTATAGTTATTCCCAGTTTCAGATAAAAAGTAACAAGGTCAGATCCCTGGAGTGGCGGTAGTATGTATCGTGATCATGACTGAGAGAATAAAAGTGAAAAAAAGGGTAACTTTTACAAGTACTATACATTTACAATGGCTGTTACAGACACAAATCAAATGTATGTGTTTATTGTATAATATTAACAATAAGAGCAACTCACTACTCAAAACAGTAAATATACGAAGCAGTCAGGATCGAACCAGGGGACTCTTGATTATAAGTCAGCAATTCCCACTGCTGCGCCACGGAAGCTATTATATCATCCTTGAACCTTTTATGAAAGTGTTTATTTGATCTTTGCACTTCAGGCTTTACACTTTATATAGTTTATGTCTACATTTTGTCATTTATTACTAAAATATGAAAAACATTTCTGTTTTAACGATATATTTTTTGGTTAAGTTAAATGCACTTTTTTTGTTTAAAGACTATGTGCACTTTAGTTTGTATTGTTTAATGTATTTCTTTTTTATTGTGATGGTCACACTAATATAAAAAAATACCTGATTATTTTCAAATTCATATGTTTCACTGGTTGTTATTTTAATTTGATTATTATTAATTTTAATCGTGTTAATGCAGAGACATCAGGGTGACATTCACAGGTGGACAGACGTGAGCAGATGAGGTAAGACATGCACTGGAACCCAGAACAGGATGTGCAACCACAGGTCGCAGGCTTCAAAATAGTCAGGCATGAAATAATCGTGACTAATCGACTAATCGGGAAAAAAATTGAACGATTAGTCGACTACCAAAATAATTATTAGTTGCAGCCCTATTAAAGAGAAATAAGGCCATGTGGATTTTATTTCAATGATGGTGAAGCAGGAAGCAATGACACCCTTAGTAAATTAGGGAAATGCAGCCAAATCAACTAAATGATGACTCACATGTATAATAATCCATATCACTGAGCTGTTATTACAATATGCATTGATGTGATAAACATACTAAAGCTCAAAAGAATATGATGCATAGACTGTTTCAGATCCTTTTTAAGAGAGCCAATGCTGCATATTTGCAATGAAGAACATTTTGATTTTTTTTTTGTTAATTTAGGGTACCTACTGTCACTTCTCAGGATTAGAGTGCAACAAGTAAGCCCGTGATTCGCTAGCGAATCGGAAATCCAAGAATGGCAATCAGTTTCTGTTCCGTCCGATATTTGGATGGATGACATATCATGGAGGGTGGGTGCGTCTGGGGAAATGTCATTTAAATCAATAAGCATATCTGTACTAAAGCGGTTTTGTTTTGTGGAGATGTGATTCTGTTGCCTTTGCTGACACCGACTGCTGGCAGAGTGGAGCACAGCAAGTGTAGTTTACAGGCTGTGGTGTTCGTGTGCCAGCCATTGAGTCGGGGAAGCCGCTGGGTTTGAGTCTGTGACCGTTATGTGATCTATATTACTGGCACAGTGGATTAGAGCAAGTGTAGTGAACAGGTTGTGTTGTTTGGGCGCCACCTACTGACTCTGGGAAGCCGCTGCGTTTGACTCTGGTACGTGCACAACGGCGCAATATGCGCCTCAGTGGGAAGCCGCTGCGTGATGAAATATCATGGAGGGTATATGCGGTGGTGTGGGCAGTCGCGTCCGGGCGGCTGTACAACCTGGCGTGCACTCTTTACCTCAGGTGTAGTTCACAGGTCGTAGGCATGGTAAAGTTTCCATTTAATTCAATAACCCTATTTGAACTAAAGCAGTTTCTTTGTGTGTTTGTATCCATGACTGTACAGGTTGTGTTGTCTGGGCGCCACCTACTGACTCTGGGAAGCCGCTGCGTTTGACTCTGGGGCGGGCGCCGCTGCGTTTGATTGTGGACTCTGGGGCGGGCGCCAAGGCCGCAGTGCGCATGCGCCTCGGTGCGTCCGCCGTGCATATATTAACTGTGGTTTAGTAAGATAGGTAAAGACAGGAAGTGTTATTAACTTCCTGCATACAGAATGCTATTAACATCATGTCCTATAGCCTATTCATAGTCTAATGGTTTGACACAATGTGGCTTGTTTGCTTGGAAACTATCCAAATGGTCATGTATGAAGAAAACAAGTTTTTAGAGACAGGCAGAGTTTTTTTTCCATAATGATGTCTGTCTTATGAGTTAATTTAGGCTACTAAGCACTATTTGCTTTTCTTAAGGTAATTGGGTAATAGCAATAAATGTACCTAATGAGAATGACGCTGCTTTTTAACACTGAGCAGTGACCTTCGTTAATATATTAGTCATTTGTGATTCCAAGTTGAGACTGACTGACAAACATTGTGACTCAGCAGCCTGGGTCAACCTATGATTCATTTATTATGAGGCAAAGTAAAGTTGGTACAGGACTTGCTCACAATGCTGCTGTAAAGATGCCAGTTTTTGTACTTTTGGGTCTTTCGAGTATAATGCCATAGTTATTCAAGGAGTAAGACAATCTCTCATATTGACCATTTATAGATTTCCAAAATATAATGTGTCTTTTACCAAGGAAT